>NC_070579.1:9298593-9498593 GCF_027409825.1 Scomber japonicus
GAAGGAAAGAAAGAAGATAAAGGAGGAGGGAAAGGAGGACGGAAGGAAGGAAGGAAGGAAAGAAGGAGGGGAAGGAAGGAGAGAAGGAAGGAAAGAAGGAAGGAAGAGGGAGGAAGGAAGGACCAAACTAATTGAATGAAGACTTTATCTATCACCTTCTTCTTCTAATACTCTTTATTTATGTATTATTGTTTTACTATTAGCTCATGTAGGGATGATACACCTGAGGTGGTTTAACAAGTTTAGACACTTTAGAAATTGAAAACACAAATCAGGAGTCATTTTTAGTGTGTGATAAAGTCATGAAGGATTAAAACAGTATTTCAGATCTTAGCCCTAACAGCACTGTTACTTTACAGTTAGTAAATATGACCAGTCCCATGCTCTCAGTGGCTAACAGCTGACAGCTCATTTATACAGAGTGATATTCTTCTTACCAGGCTGCCTTGCAGGATCTTCGGCCTCTCTAGAGCCACTGTGATGCAGTTGAGAAAGATGAAGGCCCAGAACCACGTAGTCAAAACAGCTTATGGGCGATAATAGACTGGCAGGAGCATCCTGAACCTGAGAGAGACAAACAAACAGAGAGAGGTAGAGGACAGGTGTGAGGAGAAGGTATAATTTATTCTGGCTGTGTTTCACTTTTTTAACCCTCATGTCGTCCTCCCCGGGGGAAAATAGACCCCATCTCTTTTGACTGTTCCTTCTTTCCTTCCTTCTTCCCCTCTTTCTTTAATTTTTCCTTCCTTCTTCCCCCTCCACCCCTTCTTTCTTTGGTCCCTACTCCTTCCATCCTTCCCTCCCTCCCCTCCTTACTCCTTTCCTCCCTCCCTCCCTCCCCTCCTTACTCCTTTCTTTCCTTCCTTCCCTTCCTTCCTTCCTTACTCCTTTCATTCCTTCCTCCTTTCCTCCCTCCCCTCCCCTCCTTACTCCTTTCCTTCCTTCCTTCCTTCCTTCCTTCCTTCTCTCCTAAATTCCTTCCTCTTTTCGTCCTTACTCCTTTCCTTCCCTTCCCTCCCTCCTTACTCCTTTCCTTCCTTACTCCCTGACTGCATCCAAACAGATGAACGCTTTTCAATCCACCTCAGAGAAAAAGTTTTAGCTGTTTCAATAAGATTAGCTAATCAGAGTGAAAGGAAATATAGCAAACTGCTGACACATGATATCCTGCAGTAATGCTTGGATAAGCCTAGTGTGATAAAAAAAAAAGAATTAGAAGCACATTTTTGGGAGCCCAAGGTGCTTTAAAGAAGTTGTAAAGACTTGCATGATTGTAGTTTTGTCCAGGGGATGAGCAGATATCAAACATGTCCCATAAACAAGCTCGTTAGACGATGCAGCTCTGGCTTACAAGATGTTGTTAACTTGTAATTAGGTGGCGTGAATAATAATGTAAAATGCTAAACATGTTATCGAGCTGAACCACACGGGGAGAAAAACACATTATTACAGTACTTTGTATTATTCAGATTCTTGGTTTGCCTTTCTTCTTATTTGCTGTATGTGTGTTAATATGCAGCATTCGGCCTCTGAGAGTTTTACAAGATGAATCCGAGGTTACAAGAGAAGAGAATTATCACATGTAGATTCTTTCTGTGGACTCTACTAGACTTCTTTCTTGTGAAAGGAAGGAAGGGAGGGAGGGAGGAAGGAAGGAAAGGAGTAAGGATGGAAGGAAGGAAGGGAGGGAGGAAGGAAGGAAGGAAGGAAGGAAGGAAGTGAGGGAGAGAGGGGAGGAGGGAGGGAGGGGAGGGAGGAAAGGACGTAAGGAAGCAAGGAAGCAAGGAAGGAAGGAAGGAAAGGAGTAAGGAGGGAGGGAGGAAGGAAGGATGGAAGAAAGTGAGGAAAGAAGTATGGAAGGAGGGGAAGAACGAAGGAAAAATTAAAGAAAGAGGGAGAAAGGAAGGACCAAACTAATTGAATGAAGGGAAGGAAGGAAGGAAGGAAGGAAGGAAGGAAGGACGGAAGGAAGGAAGGAAAGGGGAAAGGAGTAAGAGAGGGAGGGAGGAAGGAAGGAAGGAAGGAAGGAAGGAAGTATGGAAGGAGGGGAAGAACGAGGGGAAGAACGAAGGAAAAATGACTAAACCTTCTTTCTTGTGAAATTTTGAGCTGTTGGGAGCCACAAAAAAATTAAAAAAGTAGGAACGACTAGTATAGTGTTGTTTTTCAAATCTTCTTTTCAAATCTTCAGCTTCATAGTCAGTCACACAGTAAGCAGCTACTTAGTGAAACTCTCACACATCTCATCTCCTCCGCTAGCTCGCTAGCTATTAAAGGAATAGCATTTACCAATTTTCTTTTCTGCACCTGCTCTCTGGGTAAGGAAATCAATGTGTTAATCTGACTGCTTTTCCTCCAGACTTGGCAACTCTGTCCCTTTATCTATCGATTCAGATCTGGCAGTCCTGTCCCCCTCGGTATTGATCGTGACCCGGGGCTTTGCTGGCGTAGGCACTTATCCTGCCTGAGACACAAACTCTGATGTCGGCTTGTTTCTACTTTTATTTGTCTGTCTGCTTCCCTCCATCGCTTAGTTCTTCTTCTTCTTCTTAGGTACAAACACACACACACACACACACACACACACACACACGCTTTAACACACACGCTATGAGGCATAGACACACATAAACCTTCCTGTCATCAACCCATCTTTTTTGACTCTACCTTCCATCCTTCCTTCCTTCCTTCCTTCTTTCCTTCCCTCCTTCCTTCCTTCTTTACTTTCCTTCCGCTCTTCTTTCCTTCTTTTCTTCCTCCCTCCCTCCTACCTTACTTCCTCCCTCCTTTCCTTCCTTCCTTCTTCTTTCCTTTCTTTCCTTCTTCCTTCTTTCCTTCCTTCCTTTCTTTCCTCTCCTTCCTTCCTCCCTTCCTTCTTTCTTTCCTCCCTCCCTCCCTCCTACCTTCCTTCCTCCCTCCCTCCCTCCCTCCTACCTTCCTTCCTCCCTCCCTCCATCCTTCCTTCCTTCCATCCTTCCTTCCTTCCTTCCTTTCCTTCTGCCCTTCTTTCCTTCCCTCCTCCCTTCTGTCCTTCTTTCCTTCCCTCCTCCCTTCATTCTTTCCTTCCTTCCTTCCTTCTTTCTTCCCTCCCTCCCTGCCTCCTACTTTCCTTCCTCCCTCCCTCCTTTCCATCCTAATTCCTTCCTTAGGCTCACTTGTTGGTGCAAACACACATATGCTTTAACACACATGCTATGGCACATACAGCATAAACAAGGCATAGACACACATATGCTCACACGTTCCCACATATGTAAAGTCATTCACACATACACATGCATGAACACGCAAAACCGTGGATATGGCCTAACGTTAGTACACACACCGCCAACACACACATAGTCCTTCGCTTGACAGATGGCACCTGCCAGGATGCCAAAACACAGCCCTGGGGCCTGGCTTCCCTTAAGTGGCTATCAGCACGCAGGGAATCGGGTGAGTGAGCGAGTGGATGACTGAGTGATTCTTCTTTCATGTTGCTTTCAGGGACGTTTCTACCAGCAATGAATTGAAAGCTAGGAAGCAAAAAAAAAACAAAAAACAAAAAAAAAACATGATAACACAGACAAACACAGATGAGCACACGCAGACACACACAAATTGGAGCCAAGAGTCAATAACGCTGTCTAGAGAAGAAGAAGGAAGAAGAAAAAATGCTTTGGAGGGAAAAAACACGGCAGGCGGCGGCATCGCTTTAACAAGCCATTTGTGAAACCAGAAGACAGCAGTTTTCTCTGTTTGAACAGACAAATGGTTTCACTACCAGGCTCCCTGTTCTTCTACATTATCAGGGCAGAGCTGGTAACGTTCCCTAACATTTGTTTTCAGGGCCATTGGTCTTGCTTGTCGAGTCGCCTTTCCACACTGGGGGTTTTCTCGGCGCGTTAGTGCTGAACAAAGAGGCTTGGTGGAAACACTTTGCCAAAGCAAGCTATGGTAAGTATACTGACACATCCACAGACATGCTTGTCACTTTAGTTTTCTTATAGGGAAAGGTTAACTTTGCTTTCTCACACATGCTATGGCAGCACACTGAGGCATAAACAAGGCATAGACACACATTAACCTTCCTGTCATCACCCCGTCTGTTTTGACTCTTCCTTCCTTCCTTCCTTCCTTATTTCCTTTCCTTCTTCCCTCCTTCCTTCCTTCTTTACTTCTTTCCTTTCCTTCCACCCTTCCTCCCTTCATTCCTTCTTTCCTTCCTTCTTTCCTCCCTCCCTCCTCCCTCCCTCCCTCCTACCTTCCTTCCTCCCTCCCACCTTTCCTTCCTTCCTTCCTCTTTTCCTTCCTTCCCTCCTTCCTTCTTTCCTTTCCTTCCGCCCTTCTTTCCTTCCCTCCTCCCTTCTTCCCTTCATTCCTTCCCTCCTCCCTTCATTCCTTCTTTCCTTCCCTCCTTCTTTCCTTCGTCCCTTCCTTCTTTCCTCCCTCCCTCCTACCTTCGTTCCTCCCTCCCACTTCTCCTTCCTTCCTTCCTTATTTGTATGGCACATTTCAACCATTCATTCAAGTGCTTTACATTACACATAAAAAGGTTATTAAGATAGAAGATAGAATTAAGATCGAATGTAAAAGGAGCACAAGGTTATATAAAATTAAAAAATTGAATAAGAGAGATAAAACAGGAGAGTAAAAGTTACAGTGCAGTGTAAAATAGTAATCAAAAGCATACCTCAAATTTGACTTACTGTAATAAAAGCTCAGTTCAATTCCAAATGATCAATGTGAAGTGGATCAGGGTTTTAAAGCTAAGGTCGATGGATGTTATGTGTCACATGGTTTATGGGAGATGACGAAGGGGAAGGATGAAGGACGAAGAGGAGAAAAGCAGATAAGGTGTGACTTAAGTAGTTCTTGGAAATGAGGAGGTATGAGGGGGGGGGGGGGGGGGGGGGTCTTTGTTCCTGAAACTATTTAACCCTCCTGTTGTCCTTAGGTCAAGAAAGGAAGGAAGGAAGGAAGGAAGGAAGGAAGGAAGGAAGGAAGGAAGGAAGGAAGGAAGGAAGGAAGGAAGGAAAACCGTAAGGAGGGAGGGAGAGAGGAAGGAAGGAAGGAAGGAAAGGAGTAAAGAAGAAGGGAGGAAGGAAAGGAGGAAGGAAGGTAGGGAGTAAGGAAGGAAGCAAGGAAGGAAGGAGTAAGGAGGGAGGGAGGAAGGAAGTAAGGAAAAAAGAAAAGGAGTAAGGAGGGAGAGAGAGGGGAAAGGAGTAAGGAGGAAGGGAGGGAGGAAAGGAGGAAGGAAGGAAGGAAGGAAGGAAGGAAGGAAGGAAGGAGGGTAGGAAGGAAGGAAGGAAGGAAAAGAGGAAGGAAGGAAGTAAGGAAGGAAGGAAGGAAGGACGGAAGGAAAAGAAGAAGGAAGGAAGGAGGGTAGGAAGGAAGGAAGGACGGAAGGAAAGGAGGAAGAATGGAAGGAAGTGAGGAAGTATGGAAGGAAGGGAAGAACATAGGAAAAAAGAAAGAAAGAGGGAGGGAAGGAAGGAAGGAAAGAAGGAACAGCCAAAACAGATGGGGTCCATTTGACTATCTAACCCATCTACTACCTACTTTTCTAAAGATTAAAACAAAACAAATCAATCATCTACAACTTTGGATCTCCTTGAAGGAACGTGCCTTTAATGTAAATCCTCCGTAGTCTTGACTAATGTTTGTTTTAAGGGGGGGTTGAACTGAACTCACCTGTTTTGAGGTGAGAACATGTAGACAGACCACTCTTCTCTGGTTTCACACCAGTCGGGCTTGTACACCTCCATCATCTTTTGGATACGGAAACACAGACTCTGGAAGGTAGAGGAGGGAAAAAAAGAGATGAGAAGGATTGTGAGGGAATGTTAAGGATCAGCATTAGCAAACAAATCAACTGCGGTGGCTTCCTGTCTAAGCTTTTCAAAATAAAACCTTTGTTATTGTGCTCTTATTATCATTAATAAAGTTGGGGCTGTGAATTACGGGAGATTCCCAGGAGAAAAGACAAAACGGGAGGGCTGCGGGAGATGAGTCTAAAATACGGGAGAAACCCGGAAAAAACGGGAGTGTTGGCAGCTCTGATATTACTAATATTGACTCATCATGACAGTAAAATAGTCCATCCTAAGTCAATCTACTGCATTAGAGTAGTAGTTCCTCTCTCAACCAGTAGAAGATGTTGTGAACTGCTGATTATGCATGAAAAAAAATACCGTCATATACCATGAAACTGCTTTTATTTTGAAAAATACTGTGATATACATTTTTGGTCATACCGCCCAGCACTAGTTTAGAGTTCAGCTTGTTAGGGCAGCTGTAATTATTAACATGATCAGACTTTTAGTTAAAATTGCTATAGCTCTCCCTATTAACTCTGTTTTACTATTAAAAAGGTTCTCCATGGTGAAATTAGAAGATTTTAAAGTGACTACAAAGCCACTTTAGAGGGTAAATAAACCATAGATATTTCTTCCACATTTCAACATCAGTCCCCATAATGATAATAATAGTCTCTGTTTTCAGTCTTATCTCAGCATATTTGGGAATCCAGTGAAGAATTATTATCCATTTATCGACTACTAGCAGCTTCCCTAAATGGAGTCACAGAGCTCCTTTTTCACTTTGACAACATAAACAACAATTTTAAGTGCACATCTACTGTTTTTTATTCTTACTTACTTAAAGCTGCAGTTGGTAAGTCTCATAAGAGTAACTTTTTGTCACTATGTAAAGACAGCATTACATGAAACTAGTAATCTGTAAAACCAGGTTCATTTAGCCCCGCCTACTGCTCCTACTGCAAACTGCCAGAATCCACCGCAGCCGGAGCCAATCAGAGCCAGGATTGTGTCTGATGGCGTGTCTGACAGCTGTCGATCACTGCTCACAAACACAGGCCCCTCCCCCTTCCTCATCAGCTTGGTGGAGGCAGGGCAGGAGTGCAGCGGAGAGGGAGGGGGAGGGATCTGACAGTTGTACTTCTTCAAATTTGATGCAAAGTCCTCTCTCTCCTCAAAGTTACCAACTGCAGCTTTAATACTTTAGCACCTATCTGTTATTTTATGCCATTTCTTTTTTATTGAGTCATCCTGGTGAACAGTGGAAGAACCACTGACAACTAAGAAAACCATAAAACTGCTTTCCACTCACATAGTCAGTCTCATCTTCGAGGTCCGTCCTGTCCTTGCGTGCACTGACTTGAGGGTAAACCTCAGTAATCAAGTGATTGTGATGACCCGGCCCCTTGCCATTACAGTCTCTGTGGTCCACCCCTGAACCACTACCAGCTCCAGACCCTCCAGTGATGGATGCCCCTGCCCCAGACCCGCTCCTCCTCCCAGGGTCCGGGTGGACGGGGGGAAGGCCCGGAGGTTGCCCACCGGCTCGAAGCAGCTCCGGCAGCTCCAGAGAAAGAGCCCGTCGATCTCTTCTCGCAGCGTAGTGCCTCGAGAGAAACACAGCGGGAGGTAGTGGGTGATGTGGGGGGAGAGGATGGTGGGGGTGGGGTGGGTGTGAGAGAAGGGACTCCTGCTCTGCGGCATAGGCGTAGGAGTGGGGGGTGCGGGTGCTGTGCACACGGAGGCTGCCTCCTACCAGAGGAGCCCCGCCGAACACGTAGCTCCTCCGGCCGAGGCTGTTAGAGCTGGACCTTAAAAATACAATTAGGACAAATTCAATATTCATGAACAATCAATAAAGTATCAATAAATCAATATCAATAATGATCACTATTAAGCTTTAACCCTCCTGTCGTCCTCCTGTGTCAAATTGACCCCACCTCCTTTGACTGTTCCTTCCTTCCTCCCTCTTTCTTTAATTTAACCTTCCTTCTTCCCCTCCTCCCCTTTTTCTTTGCTCCCTCCCCCTTTCCTTCCTTCCTTGCTTCCTCCCTTTCTTCCTCCCTTCCTCCTTTCCTTCCTTCCTTCCTTCCCTCCCTCCTTACTCCTTTCTTTCCTTCCTTCCTTCCTTCTTCCTCCTTCCTTCCTCCTTTCCTTCCTTCCGTCCTCCCTCCTTACTCCTTTCCTTCTCTCCTAAATTCCTTCCTCTTTTCGTCCTTACTCCTTTCCTTTCTTCCTTCCTTCCTTACTCCTTTCCTTCTCTCCTAAATTCCTTCCTCTTTTCATCCTTACTCCTTTCCTTTCTTCCTTCCTTCCTTCCTCCCTTCTTTCTCTCCTTACTTCCTTCCTCTTTTCCTCCTTCCTTCTGTCCTTCCTTGACCTGAGGACAACAGGAGGGTTAAGTCATGAAGCTAATAAGAGAGTAAAACAAGAGGTTTCCATGTATGTACAGTACGTCAGGCTTAATGAAGGTATTAAGAATTCATTAAAGCAATAGATGAGATCAACGGCTGGAAGTGAATTTAAATCGTCTACCTGCGGCTCCACACAGAATGTGGATGGTGAGGGCGCCCCCAGTTGTGGTAATTGGAACTGCGACCATGGCGCTAGAATAGACACACAGCAGTACATAGTAATTATTGACATATTTCATATCTCCAAGACAAGAACTGAAGACATCCAATAAATAGGTGGATGGATACTAGACAGCAAACAATGTTTCCAACAATGCATAAATATGTCACTCCTGGAAAGATACATACATGCTATATATTTGTTTACTGACTTATTGGACATGTACTTATACTGTAGATATAGCAGGAAATTTCATTCTGTGTCTAGTTGTGTTTTTGGCGCAAGTAAGGATTATTACCAACATTTTGGGTCTGCTAAATTGCAATTTTACTTCCAAATAAAGCGGTTTAGATAACTGTGAGTCTGTTTACAACCTATCTAAATCATTTGACCGATCACATTTCTACTCCAGGGATACAACATAATTTAGATACGACAGCAGTTAGAAAATAAGACCCCAGTTGTAATAAACAAATATAATCACTAACAATTTACAAAAACTTGCAAAGCCGTTATGCAATCTTAGTTTCAATGTTTTTCAGTCTTTAAAATGTTACAGGTGGAGGATTTGTAGTGAATGAACGCCAGAAGCAGTCTTAGTACATGGATCATACTTTTTCATTGCACAAATCTATTTTATTGAGGTACATTAAATGTGTTATGAATTTTAATGCATGTGATAAGAGATACAAATAGCATCTTACTGCTGCTCCAGTGGAGCTGCTCAGTGGTTACCAGTAGCTGTTATACTGGGCAGAAACCAGTCATTGTGTTTCTATATGAATGTGAAGCAGTGGATAAGCAAAATAAAGCCTTTTTACTGTAGGTCAATCATGTATGAATAAATAAATAAAGAAGTTAATGACTGAACAAAGGAGGAAGGAAGGAAGTAAGGCGAGAAGGAAGGAAAGGAGGAAGGAAGGAAGCAAGGGTTGAAAGGAGTAAGGAGGGAGGGAAGGAGGAAGGAAGGAAGGAAGGAAGGAAGGAAGGAAGAAAGAAAAGGAAAGGATTAAGGAAGGAAGTAAGGAGAGAAGGAAGGAAGTAAGGAGAGAAGGAAGGGAGGAAGGAAATGAGGAAGGAAGAAAGAAAGAAAGAAAGAAAGAAAGAAAGAAAGAAAGAAAGAAAGAAAGAAAGGAGTAAGGAGGAAGGAAGGAAGGAAGGAAGGAAAGAGGTAAGAGATGCAACAAGCATCTTACTGCTGCTCCAGTGGAGCTGCTCAGTGGTTACCAGTAGGAGGAAGGAAGGAAGCAAGGGTTGAAAGGAGTAAGGAGGGAGGGAAGGAGGAAGGAAGGAAGGAAGGAAGAAAAGGAAAGGATTAAGGAAGGAAGTAAGGAGAGAAGGAAGGAAGTAAGGAGAGAAGGAAGGGAGGAAGGAAATGAGGAAGGAAGGAATAAAGAAAGAAAGAAAGAAAGAAAGAAAGAAAGAAAGAAAGAAAGAAAGGAGGAAGGAGGAAGGAGGAAGGAAGGAAGGAAGGAAAGAGGTAAGAGATGTTATACTGGGCAGAAACCAGTCATTGTGTTTCTATATGAATGTGAAGCAGTGGATAAGCAAAATAAAGCCTTCTACTGTGGGTCAATCATATATGAATAAATAAATAAAGAAGTTAATGACTGAACAAATATAGCATATATTAGCTTTTTCAAATGAGATTGCAGCGTACTCAGCAGGCTGTCATCAGTTTAATATGCAAACCCCTGAGTGCCAGTTCCACTTAGAGGAACATAACCAGTCCCGTTTGTTTCCGCATGTCTAATCCTCTCAGCATGATAGACCTAATTATATGTTTTACCCATGGAAAATGTACATGTCGCTTGTCAAAGCCTGAGCCGCTTGCTACAGTATATACCAGAGAATCTATGTATCCATCTCTATAGAAGCTGTAGTGAAGCGTGTATGCTGCAGCAGCAGTTAAATAACAATGGGGTCCGTACAGACCTGCACTGCGGATCACTCAAGAGGAACATTGAGTGTGTGTTTGTGTGTTTGTGTGTGTGTGTGTGTGTGTGTGTGTGTGTGTGTGTGTGTGTGTGTGTGTGTGTGTGTGTGTGTTTCAGACATCACAAATTACTGTCAAGACAATTTGTTCCACACTGTATGGCATAAACTAGCGACAACAGCTACTGTAGCTCAAGCATATTGCATCTAATATAACATTCTCTTATATACAATATGACTGAATATCTGTAGTTATATACACTATATATCTACAAATTCATCTTTTTTTCCAGTCAGTGAATACTCTTTATTGTATTATTCTTTATATTGATTTCTCTCTGCGTAAATGGCAATTTTGCTGACACTGAACTGAGGCTAACTACTGTACCGAAAAAACAAAATCCACTGATCCAGAGGTGAGGTCATTAAACTAAAGTGGAGTGATTGAAGGGGGCATATTGCCATCCTGAGCCCTTTTTCTTAATCTTCTTTTTTCCTGACCAACCCTTTAGCTTTCACCTCTGTTAATACTGTAGAAAATGTATGTATTGAATGTTACGTAAACTGTAAGTGCCAAAGAAAATAAGAGGTAACCTTATCATTATTGAATAATTTTAACCTGTAATTCATTTCCTTTCCTTTCAATATGTTAAAAAAAGAGATAATTTAATTGCATTGTGTTTCCTTATGCCTCATCACCTAAATTTAATCAAAATCCAGTCAGTTTTCCGACCTGCTGTGTGGACAAATAAGCCAAACAGAGCAGCACAGCTTCCACAGAGCTGGTGTCTTGCAGCACAATCAGAATTTCACAGACATGCATCATTCCTCTAAGTTTCATCTCAGTCCAATCATCAGTTTTTTGGGAAACTATAAAAGACAATGGAACGAACAAACAAAAAAAAGATGGGACTGATTCACTGTTCAAATGCAATTTTGTCAAAGAGAGACACTCTCTCACTCCCTCTTAGGCCGCGTTCACACTGCAAGCCAAAATCCGATTTTTAGCCCATCTAGATTGGAACCGGATGCTCTTATGAAGTCTGAACAGTCATAAAACACATGAGATCCGATTTTTGCAAACCACCTTTGGGAGGAAGTTTCAAATCTCATCTGGACAGATGTGTCTGAGTCTGAACAGCTCCAAACACTCATATTGGATTTGACTGTCCGTGACATCTCTCTACGTCTCTACGCTACGTCACTCTATGCGACACCAGACTCACGCTTATTCCAGTTGTTGTTGCTAGGTAATATCACTGGAGGCAACGGAGGACAAAAACATCAGTCCATGGACAGAGGACCAAACCAGATTCTTAATCTTTGGGGAGACGGCTCCGTTCAAGAGAAGCTCGAGGGTTTGTTGTTGCTGTCGCAATTATATGACATCACACAATACACGCTAGATGATGCCTCTGCACTGACAACGTTGCCACGGCAACCTGTCAGATTGGTCATTAATGTGGCCCAGTCTGAACAGAGCCAAATCCGAATTGGACACTTGCTAAAAACAGTGTGGACAGTCAGGCCTAAAAATCAGATCTGAGAAGGAATCAGATTTGAATCAGATTTGCCTGCAGTGTGAACGCATCTTTAAAGCTGTTGTTAAAACTGTAGCAAACCCTCATTATCCATCAGCAACTATCTTGAATGTTTTTATTATTGCAGTGCTATTTTTTGCTCTGAGTGATGTAACTGGTGCTTTCTGATGCTAATAAACTTGGAGTACTGTAAGAGAGGAGTAGGAGACCTAACAGTGAAGTGGATCTCCCACACCCACTGTGTTTAACATTATAACCTTTGAGGTAGGAGCGTTGCTAAACTACAGCTTATCATCTCTCTGGTTTTCATTCCCCTCTATCTTCTTGCCGGGGTGCATCAACCTCTCCGTCTCTCTCCATCAACCATCTCTCATCTCTCTGTTTTCCCTCTCGACTTCTCCCTGTTGATCCTTTTCCTCTCTACTTCTCTCTGTTTTGTTTTTTCTTTTCTGTGCATAAATACAGAAATGTAACAATTATTATAGGTTGTCATGGTAACTGGATGCTGAGCCAAATCTTTAAGAACTGTTTCAATTGTTATTTCCCTTACGTCTCTCTAAAGGTTTCAGTTCAATAAGCACCAAACTAGGGAATTCCTACTGTGTTAGTGTGTTTCATGGTCTATGCACATATACAGTAGGGTTTGTATGTGGATGACTATAGAGTGCAATAATTATATGATTTCTATTCCACCCTCTTGCCCCTGATAGCCTATGCTAATTTAATGTGTGGGGACAAAGTGTTTTGTATCTGTTAAAACATCTTTCTCTAGTCTGCAATGCATTATATTGTATTTGTTTAAAAGCTGTATTTGGTCATAGTGGAGGTCCGCTAAGGGCCCATTTATGCTCAACGGACGTACGAAAATGTATCCGTCCTTTTCAAACGACCGTCACTGCTCACATACTTCCATGTGTCCTTTACGTTGGCATGTATGTTAACCAATACATCCACCAGGGGGCAGCACAGAGTCAAAAGTTTATGACAACAGCAAACTCAAAAACGATATTGATAATGTTCCTCTTGCATAAAAGACAACAACGATATGTTTAAAGTTTCTAACCAACTCGCAAAACCTTTCCTCAAAAAGTTCCACCATTGTTATTTCTTCTTCGTGTCTCACTAGAGCTACGTATCGCGTAGTGACAGCGACACTGCCCTTTGCTGATAAAACTCAAGACTCAAGACTCACTTTCTATTTAAGTTGTTTTTTTTCCCATGTATATGAAAGTTGAGCTTTTGATATAAATTTTAATACAGAAATGTAACAATTATTAGAGGTTGTCATGGTAACTGGATGCTGAGCCAAAGCTTTAAGAACTGTTTTAATTGTTATTTCCTCCTACGTCTCTCTAAAAGTTTCAGTTCAATAAGCACCAAACTAGGGAATTCTAATTTTCTCTAATCTTTCTCTAGTCTGCAATGCATTATATTTTATTTGTGTAAAAGCTGTATATGGTTATAGTGGAGGTCCGCTAATAATGATAATAATAATATCACTTGCTGAAAACTCCAGAAATTCTACTTTTTTTTCTCTATGTATATGAAAGTGGAGCTTTTGATATAAATTTTAACTTATTTTCTAATATAGCCTATGATATTTTGAATTTGCTTAATGTGTTTTTACCCATTACAAGCATCAATTGGTATAGTATCGACAGCATGAGATAGGTAATTCATGTCCATTCATGGTAATTTCACTGCTTTCATTACAAGATTAAATTATTACAGCTGAATGCTAATGCTGTTGTCAGTTCAGACTGTTGATGGCTGCAAATTGTAAACTCATAAGCCACCAAATACTCACCATCCCTTTGCTTTACATCTCATGAATTTAATGCAAATTACACTTTAACCTGACAAATTAAAATGAAACTTAAATGTTTACTGTGACGGATTACCTATCGCATGTCAATTTAAAGTCTTTACAAATTGATTTTCATAACTGATACAAACAGGAGGACAACACATCCATCACTCTCTAAAGCTGAAAATGATTCAATGATGATTAAAATGGTTTAAAAGTGTTGGAGTGAATACCAGAGAGAGGGAGCGTCTCTCCAGGCTGCTCTTCCCCAGGCTCATCACGCTGCTCTTTCTAGACTCGATGGTGAAGCTTCTCCTCTCTGACGAGTAGGATCCCCTGGGACCCGAGAGAGCACCCAGCTCCAGGTGGCCATTGGGTGTCAGGGTGCAGATCCTGGGGTCTAGAGGAGGTGGACAAAAATAGCAGTTAGAGAGAAGTCTTTTTTTTGTCACTTTCACACTTTCTGTCAATTTATGGCAACTCAATGTGAGAAATAAAAATAAAACCCAACCCCCCCCCCCCCCCCCCCCCACACACACACACTAATAGTAATAAGGATATTTTTTTTAAAGAACAAAGTGCAGACAAATAGAAAGAATAGAGCATTAAATATAAGGTTGTAGCATAAAATAATGATTTGCTTTGCTTTAAAATCATTAAAAGGACATACAGTGCAAATGAAAGATTACAATTTAAAGTGCTTTAACCCTCCTGTTGTCCTTGAGTCAAGGAAGGAAGGGAGAAAGAAAAGAGGAAGAAGGAAAGGAGGGAAGGATGGAGGAAGGGAGGGAGGAAAGAAGGACGGAAAGGAGGGAGAAAAGGAGGAAAGAAAGGAAAGGAGAGAGACAGGAAGGAAGGAAAGGAAACAAAAGAATGAAGGAAGGAAGGGAGGAGGAAGGGAGGAAAGAAGGACAGAGGAAAGAAGGGGGGAAGGAAGGAAAGGAGGGAAGGAAGGAAGGAAGGAAGGAAGGAGGGCGAAAGGAAAAGAGAAAGGGAGGAAGGAAGGAAAGAAGGAACAGTCAAAACAGACAGGGTCAATTTGACCCGGGAGGATGACACAAAGGTTAAAAAAAAGCTCAATCATAATGAAATCTGAAAACCAGGAAAAATGACCTAAACATATATGATGGGGTTTTTGTCAAAGGAGAAGTGAGACTTTCTTTCAAGAAATAAGGAATCTATAATCATGAAGCAAGATGTCCATATCAATTTAGTTCTGTTATTTATTGTTAATTAGAATTGTTTTTGCAGGAAATAAACACAATAGAAAACACACCAAGACAATAATAAGGCAATTAAAAGCACCAGAAATATACACCCAATGGAGGCAATAAGAAATGGCAACAGCAAGTAGACAAATAAAGATAAGAAAGATAAAGAAGCTACGCTGTGTGAGGAATCAAGAGGCAGTTTATAAAGTATTAGAATTAAATGATATCGTCAAATTAACAGAGCTCTGGAGAAAACTTGTAAAACCTTAAAACTTAAAGTAGCAATTCAACAGACTGGGGTTTGATAATGATTCTCATGCTGGTTTATTTATTCAGCTCACCAGATAACTTTATGGAGTCGCGTTTCTCGCTCTCATCAAAGTTTGAGGAGGAGTGGTCGTCGTCTGAGTAAGAACGATTGGCGTCACCCTGGTGATAAAAAAGGTGAGAGACAAAGAAATTAAAGAGAAGGGAAATAGAGAGAATTATAACATCAAATTTGGATTTTATTTAACCCTCCTGTTGTCCTCGGGTCAAGGGAGGAAGAAGGAAGGAAGGAAGGATGGAAGGGAGGAAGAAGGAAAGAGGGAAGGAAGGAAGGAAGGATGGAAGGAAGGAAGGAAGGATGAATGGAAGGGAGGAAGAAGGAAGGAAGGAAGGAAATAATGGAGGAAGAAGGAAGGAAGAAAGGATGGAACGAAGGCATGAAGGAAGGAAGGAAAAGAGGAAGTAAGGAAAAAAGGACAGAGAAAGAAGGAAGTGTGGACAGAAGGAAGGAAGAAAGGGGGATGGAGGAAGAAAGGACAGACTGAAGGAAGGAAGGAAGGAAGGAAGGAAGGAAGGAAGGAAGGAAGGAAGGAAGGAAGGAAGGAAGGAAGGAAGGAAGGAAGGAAGGAAGGTGTCAATTTGACCCGGGAGGACAACAGGAAGGTTAAGTGAGGAGCATCAATTCAAGCAAGAAACCAACAGTCAACCATATTCAATGTAATCAGGATTTAAGATTAAATCAGTAAAATCCTCAAATTGACACACATCTCCAGTGACCCCATAAAAAATGGTTAAGATCTATGGGATTACCCCTCCAGTTTTTTTTTTTTTTAAATTGGAAAATCTGGAGTAAATTGGCTCAATAATCTCTTGTGTGTAACAGTTGTAGACACAGTGTGGAAGAGTGGAGGAAGGTGAGACAGCCGGAGGAGAAAAAAAAAACACTAACAGTGAGAGAAAAGACTGAAAAGAGACAGGAAGTCAAAATGAGAGACTGACGGCTGTGTGTTTGCTTTGGCATTTCAGAAAGATCAATCAAAAAGCCTCGTGATTTGTGTCAGTGTTTCATAGTTACGCTGCATGAATATGGTAATAAAGCCGTGATCCGTGTATTAAGACTCAACTGGGTTACTCAACCACGCTACGATGTTGCTATGATACGTCTGTGGGTTTGACAGATTGACAGCATCGTCTTCATCATCTGTTTCCCACTGTGATGGCTGAACTTCAGAAATGATATTGTTCTATTTAATACACCATTATTGTGTTTTGACAGTTGAAACAAACCCTTATAAATATCATAATTATTGCTTCTACAGCATTAAAGTAGGTTTTAAACCCTTTGAGGCTGTTTTCTGTGGTTTATACTCCCTTTACAGTATTTACAGGCTTCTGGCATCAACACATGTCTAAGCTATAGGCATGACATGTATTTTGTTATTATTTAAATTTGAAATGAATTGTTGTTGTGTGTCCACAGGCTCTCAACACACAACATATAGTTGCAGTATAGTTAATGGATTATAATAATAATTTTATAGTAAATGGAGAACAATGATGTCTTAGTTCTGTAAAATATGTACTGATAGTATAGAGCTCAGGGTTACGTTTAATTTGTTGCTCTGTTTTTTGGGGGGTCTTTGTTTGTTTTTCTTATTTCCATTTAGGATAATTTGGGTAATGACAATGGAGTCATTTAGTTAGCTGTGTTTTTTTTTTTTGTCTAAATCTGATTATTGTCAGAAAAGACTCGACGGTATAAGGAGCATGTTCTGTATGGTTGCTAAGTAGATTGAAGAGGGTTAATCCTTGATGAACCTCTGATGTTATTAATAATCTAGTAAAATGTGTATGACGTTTTTCTGAGTTATGATTCTGAGAAGAAGAGGTTCATTTTTCTATAAATGTAGTTATCAATACAATATCACTTCATAACAATGTCTTTATGTGTGTAAGTCAGGAGAAGCCTGCAGAAAACAAAAATGCATTTACAATTGCATTGCTTCTCGAAACACACAAAGTGCCTCCCATTCACCTTCCCATTCCTTATTTAATAATAATACCAATAAACTATATTTCTATAGCACTTTTCTTTTCTTATCTAGCTGGTTAGATCTAAGTCACGGTTGCTGACTGTTGGCTCTCTCGGCCATTAAGGATCTTTATGGCCACTAAGGACTTTAATAGCGGATGATATTGACTTCATTGTGTTTAAATGAAATTTCAGATTGAGTTCCCTTACTTCAGCTTGAAAGCCCTCAACCAAGATGGCCACTAGCAGGTTGAAGAGGACATAGTTCCCAAACGTCATAAGGGCCACGAAGTAAAGAGCGGCAAGAGGTGAAGTGGCTGCCATGCCGTTGTATAAAACTGCATTCCAGTCCTCTTGGGTAAGAATCTGAAAGAATTGCAAAGACACACACACACACACAGGAAGTTAATGGTACAAGTCAGCCGCTGTGTCACTAAACATTGATACAAATAATACATATTAAGTTTAAAGTGTATTATGCATTCTAGTATACAGTAAATCAGACTTTCTGCCACATATATTACCAGGCGGGGAGTTCCGGTCCTCTGAAATGAGGCCAACGGGGAAGTAACTTAGAACTGCATTCTATCAAAAGGCCACCAGGGGGCGACCGTCTCTATACAAGTCAATGGAGAATTCACCAACTTCTCACTTGATTTCTAACCTCAGTAAACGTTTTCAAAATGTGTTTATGGTCTCAATCGCTAGTTTAAAGCCTTCTTCAATGCAGTATGATGTTCATTTGTGAAATTTTGGCCTCCCTGATTTTATATTTGACGATAAAGCAGGGTATGCATTAGGGCGTGGCTACGTCCTGATTGACAGGTTGATTGACCAATGTCCTCGAGATCCAGCCCTCGCAAGCATAGCAACCTCCCCGCTCCGCCCATGGCCCCGCCTCATGCCCATATAAGTAGAATCCGCATTTTTATTTTTCCCAGCATGCACCTGAAATTTTCAAGATGCAGTGCCTTTAGAGCTTTAAGTGACCAGATTTAGAGTTTATAGTTTCTATGAAAATTTGTACAGAAATGTATCAGGTCTTGAGAAATAGGTGCAAGTCATCTGCATACTAGTGAAACGTATATATTGAGTACATGTGCAAAGGTATCCACTACTGAAAAGCACAATACTGCAAAGTAATGCTCTGAGATGTGTGTTTATGCATTTGCACGTATTCTCAATCAAGCATCAGTGTGATATGTTGATTACCTGGAAAACAGTGACGATGGCCCAGAGCAGAGAGTCGAAGTTCTTCCTGTCCGGTACTGTGTCTCCAGTCTCCGTCTTAAGACTGAACTTGCAGCCAAAGATGTGCATTCCCAGAATACTGCAGCACAACAGCAAGGACACAATGACTGAGCTCAGTATCATACTATACTATACTATACTATACTATACTATACACACTGGACTAATCACACCTATGGTAATTAATAAAGAAATGTATACATTAACCCTTGTCCGTGAGTCAAGGAAGGAAAGGAGAACAGAAGGGAGAAAGAAGGAAGGAAAGGAGGGAGGAAGAAGGAATGGAGGAAGAAGGAAGGAAGGAAGGGAGGGAGGAAGGAGGGAAGGAAAGAAGGACAGAAGGACAGAAGGACAGAAGGAAGGGAGGAAGGTAGGAAGTAAGGGAGGGAGGGAGGAAGGAGGGATGGAGGAAAGGAAGGAAGGGAAGGAAGGAAAGAAGGACATAAGGAAGGAAGGAAGGAAGGAAGGAAGGAGGGAAGGAAGGAAGGAAAGAAGTAAGGAAGCCGGGAGGACGACACGAAGCATTGGGATTTTTTTAAATATTCAAGGTTTTAAGCAACAACTCTGTTATTAATTGCTTTTTGTACTCTGGTTGCAACTAAATACTGTCTTGGCTGTGATAAAGATAAATGTGAATGTTAAAGTCTGGTTACATAAGGTGACATCTTCTTCTTCTTCCCCTCCTTCCCTCTTTCTTTGCTTCTCCTCCTTTCTTCCATCCTTCATTCCTCCTTTCCTTCCTTCTCTCCTTCCTTCCTTCCTCTTTTCCTCCCTCCCTCCTTACTCCTTTCCTTCCTTTCTTCCTTCCTTCCTCTTTTCCTCCATCCCTCCCTCCCTCCTTCCTTCCTTCCTTCCTCCTTTCCTTCCACCCTTCCTTCCTTCCTCTTTTCCTCCCTCCTTACTGCTTTCCTTCCTTCCTTTTTTCCTTCTTTCCTTCCTTCCTCCCTTCCTCTTTTCCTAAGCATTATACAGTAGCAAACATTAGAAGTAGTGACTGCCAGCTACTGAAAATGATGGATGTTGTTTCTTAAAGCCATTTTATTGATCACACAATTATCTTGTACTTAAATTGCAAACATGACGGAGAATATTAATGTTTTAATAAAGCTGGAACGTGACATTTTAAAGAGCTCATAACACACACTTTACATGGAAAACTAAAATTGTATGAAATTAGTGTTTGTACTTGCAATTTTTCTTTTAAAGTGTGTACTGTGATTTACTCAGGGTAATTTCCTCTCACATCATTACAAGTACTGGCCCTTAAGTGAAAAGTGAAGCTGAAAGGGAGGAAAACAAAGACTGCGGCCCTTGAGCGTACAATGAAAGATCCTTCTAAAGCCTTCAGAGCGCTGCTGCTGCTTTCTCAGTGCTTGAACATCTACAAATGTCTCCTCGTTATGTCGCTTCTGTCCTTTTAAGTGTCTGCTTGTTAAATTCTAAGCAGATCCATCAAGTGTCTGCTGCTTGCTATTTTGCACCAAGGGGTTAATACGCTGTGACCTTCTGCGCTTCAATAGCAGCTGTTAAGCAACGATGATCATGGCAAGAGACAAAAAAGAATGAAAGAAAAAGACTGTACACCTTGGCGAGGAGAAGCTTGAACAGACCGAACGAAGAGGCCAAAATACACAAGTACTCATTTATCCTTTGTGTCGTCCTCCCGGGTCGAATTGACCTGATCTGTTTTGACTGTTCGTTCCTTCCTTCCTTCTTTCCTTCCTTCCTTCCGTCCTTCCTTCCTTCCTTCCTTCCTTCCTTCCTCCCTCCCTCCCTCCCTCCCTCCCTCCCTCCCTCCCTTCCTTCTTTCCTCCCTTCCTTCTTTCCTCTGTCCTTTTTGCCTTCCTTCCTTCCTCCATCCCCTTTCTTCCTTTCTTCTGTCCTTCCTTCCTTCTTCTTTCCTTCCTTCTTTCCTCTGTCCTTCTTTCCTTCCTTCCTTCCTCCATCCCTCTTTCTTCCTTCCTTCTGTCCTTCCTTCCCTCCTCCATCCCCCTTTCTTCCTTCCTTCCTCCCTTCCTCCATCCCCTTTTCTTCCTTCCTTCATTCCTTCCTTCCTTCCTTCTTTCCTCCTTTCCTTTCCTCCCTTCCTCCATCCCCTTTTCTTCCTTCCTTCATTCCTTCCTTCCTTCCTTCTTTCCTCCTTTCCTTTCCTCCCTTCCTCCTTCCTGTCCTTCCTTTCTCCCTTCCTTCCTTAACTCGAGGACAACAGGAGGGTTATACAGTGCATATAATTTACCTGAAGATGAAGATGAAGAGCATGAGCAGCATGCAGAAGGTGGCCACGTTGTCCATAGTCTTCATGAGGACAACCAGCTGTCTCCTCAGAGCTGGCATGAACCTCACCAGCTTCAGCACCCTCAGCAGCCTGAAGGTCCTCAGCACGGACAAACCACCGTCGGACTGACCTACAATCTCACACACACTAGACCGAGGGAAGCAGAGCATAAAGACGACCAAGTTATTTAAAGGCTGTGTAAAGTGAATTCAGATATGTTCTTCTAAACACATTAAATAAGTCATAAATGTATTTCTAAAAAAGGTGTAAAAAGCATTTCAACCATTTAGATTTGAATTGTGGAGCTAGGCTTCACAAACTGTGTTTCAAGATTTCTGTATTCAGGATTTAGTGATTAGCATAAACCCGCCCCTGCTGCTGTAGAGGTATAAATACATTCAGCACACACTACTACTACTACAGTCTACAGTTAGCCTGTCCGCCGAGTTAGCTGCTGAGGTAGCAGCTGAGTTAGCAGCAGAAAGCTCTCAGACGTAGCGTCCATGTTTCGGGTAGAGATGATGACTTTGATTGACAGGTGACACCTGGTAGGGGGCGGGGCTTCAGCGAACTCGACGGGCACTCCCACAGCGTTTGGTAGCAGAGAAAAAGGTTGAATTTTACACAACTTTGAAGCCTAATTTCATATATTTGGCGATTCATTCAAATTCGGCAGGGTGGTTAACAACACACTTTTCTGTGGTATGTCAAACTCAGAACACATATTTATTCTTACTTTGACTACAATTACATAAAAATGAATTTCGGTTTCGCAGCTTCGGCAAGTGGCAGCACAATCCTACATGTAACTTTTAAAAGCTTTTACATTCGCTTCATCATGAAACCAGATAAAATCCTTTGTCCAGAGTAAATGTGTTTGATATTTTTCGACGGCAGCTCACAATTACTGAAAGAGTGCCTGCTATATAAAACAAATCTTCAAACTACACTTGAACTTTCAGTTGAAGCAAATCAAACTTTCTTCAATGGAAACCCACGGAAAAAGATGTTAAATAAAAGCTCTAAAGATTGACTAGCATATAATCTCTGGTTTTATACTGTTTAATTAAATTAAAGTAGCATTTTTGGGTCATTAGCAAAATAAACCCCTAAGGTGATCTTCAATACAAGAAGAGGTCACCATCAAACTCTTATTTTGAAAGCGTCTCTAATTCTTTGGGGAAGTTGGCTTGATCTTATCTTGTGGTAATTAATGTGTCCACTTCAGAGGTTACTTTAGCTTCGGACATTATAAATCAAGCACTTAAATACTTCATGACTTTAATTACTGTTTGCTGCTGCAGAACAATTACAAAAGGGGGCAAGTTTTATCTTTCCTTTTGTATGTCGAGGTGAGTATATTCATCATGAATAGGGAACCATTCTCTTGTAGACATCTGGCTTTAAAGAAATTTGTCTTCTAATGGAGGTGGCTATCAAAGGCTCCTCTCAGTGCATGAAAATAGGATCAAAATAGCATCGTCTCCGCATTGGCGAAGATTGAATAGGAGCACTTTTACAGAGCAGCTCTGTATGAATAGCTGACATTCAGATAGATGAAGAGATGGAAATTGGTAGTGGAGCGAAAGATAAGAAGACAGATGTAGATATGTTCAATCAACATGTATCTTCTGTGACACGCTGCACATTTGATCTTGTTCAGTTTTAGTTGCTTTGATGTGTATTTGATCTCGGGGGTTATAATGGGGACCGCAGACAAAGGCGCTCAACCAGATGAATTGGGGAAAAAAACGCCAGCAGATCAAAGGAGCAGCCATTCACCTGAAGCTACAGGCACACACAACAAAAGACAAAATGTGTTTGCTGCTGTCTGACACCCTGGCATCCAAATACATACAGGTGGTACATTTCAACCAGGTAGGACACAGATGACAAGTTGACAAAGCATGACATGAATAATTAAAATGAAGGGTCGCTTTCCAGAGCAGTCTGGGAAAAATCGTATGCTTCCTGAATTTCATCAATATTTCAGAAACATGTATTTTTCCTTTTTTTTGTTTTTGCAAAATACGATATAGTTGAAATATGTGTATATATATTTAATCACATATTAATATTTATGTATTTTTAACACACTGAATAATGCACATGTGAGCTTTAAAAAAAAGTAGTTTATAATTATATTACAAATTTAGTTTGTACAGTAAAGCTTTTATTTTTTACTCGTTGACTTTTGACCTATTTCATACAGATCAGATGATGTTGATGGCAATATTTCGGGCCTGCAATAAGGGTATTATCACTCTTTCAAGTATAAAGTCACTTATTTTGGGGCGGGGGGGAGAGAGAGAGAGAGAGAGAGAGAGAGAGAGAGAGAGAGAGAGAGAGAGAGAGAGAGAGAGAGAGAGAGCCCGCCCACCTGCAGCCAGAATCCAACCAGGGACCTTTTATCCTATTTCATACAGATCAGATGATGTTGATGGCAATATTTCGGGCCTGCAATAAATGTATTATCACTCTTTCAAGTCTACGGCTACTTTTTGGGGGTGAGGGACTTCTTTTGCCTTTTCCATGTCAGCCTCTAAGTGGATGGCTTAGAGGCTGACATGGAAAAGGTTTTTAGCCAGACTGGAACCAGAGACGCTACCTTTTTGTAGCATATGTGCCTTAACCACTCAGCTATTAAGGCACTCCAACTCTACAGTCACATTGAATACATATTGTGCTTACAACATTTAAGTTGTACCTTATAATGACGATGATCCCATCAAAGACGTTGTAGGGGTTTCTCAGGTAGCTAAAAGAGCCGAAAGCAGTGATTTTGAGGATCATCTCCAAGGAAAACATGCTGGTGAAGACGATGTTGCAGATCTCCAGAACATTAGTGAGCTCGTCTGGCTGAAAGAGCACATGAGACAAATAAAAGCAGAAAGAAAAAAAAAGATACATTAGGGATTAAATAGAAGAAGACAAAAACAAGAGAGGAAAGGGGAGGAAGAGAGCAAGGAAGAGTGGGGAGGGAAAAAATAAAAGTCTGTAGCATAGCTAATGGCCCCTTAAGGCTGTAGTCTAATGCTCATCAAACACCAGAAAACAAAGTTAAAAGGATCAACAGTGGGGGGACAGCTTTGGTATTTTTAGATTCTCACCATGAGTGAAGTTAAATGTAAATGTTGGCACAGAGAAAAAATACCCATGTTCTGTTTAAAAGGATTAATCCTCTCAATGGAGGTCATTTTAGGACATTTTTTTGACTGAGCTCATAAGGATCAAAGCCACATTGTGACTAGTATAACATCAGAGCATGGTAACATTTCAATGTTAACATAATCTGTTTGGATGTAGCTACAGATGATCCTTGTTATAATTAGCATATTAGCATACAGTACTGTTGGCATTTCAGCATGCATTATATATGTGATGTATTTTGGGTTTTTTTCTGTCTATGATGATGATGATTATTATTATTTTTATATACCGAATGCTGTGTTGCCAGCTATTTTTAGTGAAGACCGCCTGCTCAAAAGTTTACTAGAGGTCATGTTTCCAACTAAACTTAATTGGCTGTAACTAGCTTCATCATTAGCTATCAATTTATTTCAAGCTGCTAATAGATAGATAGATAGATAGATAGATAGATAGATAGATAGATAGATAGATAGATAGATAGATAGATAGATAGATAGATAGATAGATAGATAGATAGATAGATAGATAGATAGATAGATAGATAGATAGATAGATAGATAGATAGATAGATAGATAGATAGATAGATAGATAGATAGATAGACTTTATTGATCCCAAGCTGGGAAATTACAGTGCAGCAGCAGCAGCATTTCACACAGTGACAATAACAACATATAATATAAGAATATAAAGAACAAACTATACATAATAAAATATAGCAAATGAAATAAAATAAATAAAATGTAATGTACAAAAGTATATACAACTAATTGGCAGTGTTGATTTCATCATTTCAATGTGTATTTAATTTTACCTTTAATTTGAAAACAATTGTAGTATACAGACATTGGTATTAGCTCATTGCTATGAGCTTTGTGTATTTTGGGTGTTGGTTGTGTATTTTCAGTGAAGACAGCCTGCTCAAAAGGTTACTAGAGGTCATGTGTCAAACTTAAATTAGCTCACTGTAACTAGCTTTATCATTAGCTATCAGTGTTTTTCAAGCTGCTATTATCTTATCAACTTTGTAGTGTACAGACACTGGAATTAGCTCATTGTGTATTTTGGTTGTGGGTTGTGTATTTCCTTAAAATTGGCTAAGCATGCTGACAGGAAGTTGGTCACATGTTGCTGAAGTAACTTGACATGAACGCTAAATGAAAAGTCACAAGCGTTGGACCTACTGATGAATAACATATGACTGGCTGATTGGTTCTAAAGTGCCATTATTGGGCACCACTATGGCTTAATAACACTAAAAGAGATGAGAGGAAGGTGACAGATATATAAGCAATGGAAAGGAAGGAAGAAAAAAAAGGGGAAATTATGAAGGAAAGGGCCAGGGTGAGGAAATGAGAAGCAATATAACGAAAGTGGAGAGGAAATAAAATGTGAATGTGGACATTATCTGCAAGAACATCACGGTCATTTTGCTCATACATCCACAAACAACAAGCAATCACACCTAATCAATATAGTGAGGAAATAAGACTGTGGTCCGATGTCACACACACACTCACACACATACTCGTTTCCATGTATCACGGGGACCAAGTTTGCAATCATCACTTGTGGGGACCACCCTTTCTAGAGGTTCTACAAGTGTGAAAAAAATTAGATAAAGTAGCCACACACACACACACACACACACACACACACACACACACACACACACACACACACACACACACACACACACACACACACACACACACACACACACACACACACACACACAATACACACAGTATGCAACAAGACTAGCATGTTTTACCTGCTATATTTATGGTAAAAAAAATGAAAAAGCTCAAGGATGAAGTGTTCTGTCTCCAGCGATCTATCACTCTGTTTTTTTTTCTTCTCTCTTTTGCTTCCTCCTCATCTCTTTCCCTAGCTATCAGCTATTTTACTCACCATGGATCGAATGCTCAAAATTGATTGTTGGAAAGGGCAAGTAGGAGGACAACAGCTTTTACACACAACTTTGCTCTCTCTCTCTCTCTCTCTCTCTTTCACTCACACACACACACACACACACACACACACACACACACACACACACACACACACACACACACACACACACACACACACACACACACACACACACACACACACACACACACACACACATACACCAGTGCTGGTTAGCTGCATTTCTAGAGCGAGAAGACAGTATAACAACCTGGATGCTGTTCAAAAACGGTCTGCTCTGCTTGTCCACGTCATCGCTGTCTGCTCATTTCCAACACAACAGCAGCAGCAGGTAGCAGGCAAGTGAATCCTACCACATTTTATCATCAATTATGGATGGTGCAGATGCTGCCATTAAAGAGGTTCAACATTTTACTCCTTCCACCTTGGAGACAAACTGAAAGACTACATTTATTATAGAGCTGGGGAGTTAAACCAGTAAAGGAAGCAACTATTAATTTACAGTGAGAATGATCAATTTAACCTTCCTGTCGTCCTCCGGGGTCTGTTTTTTGACTGTTCCTTCTTTCCTCTGTCCTTCCTTCTTCCCTTCCTCTTTTCCTTTCTCCTTCCCTGCCTCCTTCTTTCTTTCCTTTCCTCCTTTCCTACCTTCCTTCCTCCCTCCCTCCCTTTCCTTCCTTCCTCCCTCCCTCCCTTCCTTCTTTTCTTTCCTCCTTTCCTTCCTTGTTTTCTTTCCTCCTTTCCTACCTTCCTTCCTACCTTCCATCCTTCCTTCCTTTCCTTCATCCCTTCCTTCTTTCCTTTCCTTCCTTCCATCCCTCCTTTCCTTCCTTCTTTCTTCCTCCCTCCCTTCCTTCTTTCTTTTCCTCCTTTCCTACCTTCCTACCATCCTTCCTTCCTTTCCTCCCTCCCTCCCTCCCTCCTTCCATCCCTTCTGTCGTTCCTTCCTTGACTCGAGGACAACAGGAGGGTTAACACTTGAACTTAAATCCTGTATTTTAAAAGTTTACCCAGGACTTTTTTTCTTTCTTTAAGTTTTTTAGTTGGTTGTGTTGTGCTTTCCACCGCCGACCTTTACAAGATATTTCGGTTTCTTTCACCTGTCGTGACTTATGAATGTGCATGAATGTCTGGCTTTTCAGCAGTAACATTTGACACCATTCAAGTAACTTCTTTGTGTTCGTCTGTCTCACTGTCTCTTCTTGCCTTAATAGAGGAGGAACACACACATGCGCACACACACACACACACACACACACACACACACACACACACACACACACACACACAAAGACCTAAATTTGGCACAGTCACATGAATCTAGCACATCATGACTCCACAGAGCTCCTCTGTAACTTCAGCAATAATACTTCTGACATTTCACCGCCCCAGAATCAATGAGCACTGCTTGTTTTGCATTTACATGTCTGTCAGTGTGTATGTGTGCATCTGTTTGTAGTGCAGCATGTGTGTGTGTGTGTGTGTGTGTGTGTGTGTGTGCGTGTTGTCAGTCCTAATGACTGTTTAGCAGTGTGAAAACACAGGCTAATGATGCGTGCCCACCAGTTTTGGTAACGATGTGACGGCTGACCGCTGTTTGTAGACCAGCTAAACAGCGCAGCAGCCTCTGGAGATCCATTACTGCTGTCTCATTACTGCAGACCTGAGTACAGAAGACTGGTGTTTTCCGCTTGGTGGATGTATGGAATAAAATAAGAAACGTGGGGATTTGATGTCACACTAAGGACACACACTAGTATAAGGAAAATACTTTTAAAGTGAACAAAACAAAAAAAAGTTTTTTGAGAAACAAAACTTAACGCTCCCGTTGTCCTCGAGTCAAGGAAGGAAGTTAGGAAGGAAGGAAGCAAGAAGGAAGGAAAGGAGGAAGGAAGGGAGGAAGAAAGAATGAAAAGAGGGAGGGAAGGAAGGAAAGAGAGAAGGAGGGAGGAAAGGAAGGAAGGAAGGAGAGAGGGAAGGAAAGAAGGAAGGAAGGAAGGAAATAAAAGAAGGAAGGAAGGAAAGAAAGAAGGAAGGAAAGGAAGGAAGAAAGGAAGGAAGGACGGGAGGATGGAAGGGAGGAAGGAAGGAACAGTCAAAACAGATGGGGTCAATTCGACAGGAGGGTCAAATTAAAAGGATTCATCTCATCTAACAGAATCCCATTACTCTTTACCATATATCAATAACACTTTAAAGTCTATCAGCAGCAGTTTGCCTGACACACATTAGTGTTGGCATACGTATTGATCTGCGACTGTAGTCAAGCACACACAAAAGACATATTGACCGAAGTCCGTCTGTGTGTCATAAACGCATCTGATCAAACTTCACTGATATTCCCGGGTCAAACTGACCCCGTCTGTTTTGACTGTTCCTTCTTTCCTCCCCCTACCTTCCTTCCTTCCTTCCTTCCTTCCTCCGTCCTTCCTCCCTTGCTTTCCTTCCCTCCCTCCTTCTCTCTTTTTTTCCTCCCTTCCTTCTTTTCCTTTCCTCGCTTTTTTCCTTCCTTCCTTCCTTCTTTCCTCCCTCCCTCCTCCCTTCCTTCCTTCCTTCTTTCCTCCATCCTTCCTCCCTTGCTTTCCTTCCTCCCTTTCCTCGCCTTATTCCTTCCTTCCTTCCTTACTTCCTCCCTCCCTCCTTTCCTTCCTTCCTTCCTTCCTTCTTCCTCCCTTCCTCCCTTGACTCGAGGACAACAGGAGGGTTAAAGTAATTCTGTATGCTCTTTTTTTTTCTCCTTACTAGCAACCTTTTTGTGGTTGTATATATGATGGCTGTCATCCCAGATGCAAATGTGCAAGTTATGTCTTGAGTACTGAAATCTTAAAAGCTACCACACATGAGCAGCGTATAATGTGTCAAAGCACCCACACATGTCAACTTGTTGGGATATGCCACTGCGCCATTACTATCATAATTCTCCAGAAAAGCTGCAACTTTATCACATTTGCTCCGCTTGTATGAAGCAGCCGGTGTGTGTGTGTGTGTGTTCCAACAGGCATCAATGAGGCTTGTCAAATGACACAATGTGGCTGTTGTGTGTTGCACATAAAAATGAGGCTGAGGCGGGTAGGTGGGCGCACAAAGTGTCTGACCTTGACGACAAGACTGCTGTTTGAATCGTATCTACTAACATTAAAGACTGTGTAAAGTGAAATCAGACTTTTTCTTCTAAACACATTAAATAGGTCATAAATGTATTTCTAAAAAAGGTGTAAAAAGCATATCAGCCATTTAGATTTGAATTGTGGAGCTAGGCTTCACAAACTGTGTTTCAAGATTTCTGTGTTCAGGATTTAGTGGGCGGGTCTGAAAATCACTGTCGCGTTACGTAGCGCGGCGGTGATTAGCATAAACCCGACCCTGCTGCTGTAGACGTATGAATTCAGCGCACACTACTACTACTACAGTCAACAGTTAGCCAGTTAGCTGAGCTAGCAGCTGAGTTAGCTGCCGAGCTAGCCGCCGAGAAAGCCACCGAGTTAGCTGCCGAACTAGCAGCTGAGTTAGCAGCAGAAAGCTCTCAGACGTAGCGTCCATGTTTCAGGTAGAGGTGGTGACTTTGATTGACAGGTGGCACTTGGTAGGGGGCGGGGCTTCAGCGAACTAGGAGGGCGTTTGGGAGCAGAGAAAGAGGCTGATTTTTACACAACTTTGAAGCCTAATTTCATATATTTGGCGATTTTTTTAATCATTCAAATTTGGCAGGGTGGTTAACAACACACTTTTCTGTGGTATGTCAAACTCAGAACACATATTTAGTCTTACTTTACACGGACTTTAAACTTTTTGTTTAACCATGACTGTGATCTTTCCTTTAGTTTTACTTCGAGGTGGATTGGATAAAACTTGTATGAATCATGTTTTTAAATGTACATATGGGTCAATTTAGTACCCATTTCATTCATTTGGTAATGGGGATCAAATGTTAAAGCTTTTTGCAACAAGCCGAGCCTTATTAGCCTTTTCTCTGCTCTCATGCTTTTAGCATCTAGTGCACAGATTCTGACCTCTAACCCCACTCATGTAACAATCCTTGGATAGTAAATAACTCAAACCCACTACTCTGGCATTATGCTAAAACATCAGTAATGTAATAATGGCTATCATAACAATGCTAAAGCCTTTTATGTCTCTCATTTTGTTATTTCGATACAAGTGGTATAATTTTTTTAGTTCCCTGCACTTAATGAAATCGAATCTCTCAAACGCGAGCCTTTTTACTTTTCAACAGCAGCTTAATTCAAATAGCTATCTTATTAAGGCTTGTGCCCCTGGTTATTGAATTTCCAATAATCCTCAGGGAAGAGGTTGCATATATTCATAGCACAAATATTAGAAGCAGTGTTTCAGTAAGTCGTGAAATCAAATCAATTCTGTATCGCTGTCATTTGCTATTCCCGAGACATCAGACTGCTTTCTGTGGATTAATTGATTGTCTTCCAAACCCCAGTGTTATTTTCCCGTTTTAATGATCTGACCTACACTCATTACAATTGTTACATGCATTTGGTTTCTACTGTTTCAATTCCCATATGGCTCTCACCCCCCTCTTATAATCTTAAATTGAGTAAGCGGGTGTTGTTGAATATTTCAAATGTGAACTCAGTGTTACCCACAGCATGAATTTAGTCATTTCCTTCTCCTTTAATCTTTGTATTTGGTCAGAGGAAGACATGTGGCACTGTTGTTTGATCTCTTTCCGCCACGCTGCTGCATTATTAATTCCCAAACAGCTGCTAAATTATCTGAGGTGTCTTTATCACTGGAGCAATCAACGCCATTCAGTGGGACATTTAGTCTTGTATTGTCTGTAATGCTCCAACTAATGTTCCTTAGAAGAGAGAAGAGAGCAGCTGATTGTCTTGACTAATGGAAGGATACTTACTAAGATGTATTGTGATTCAATGAGGAAAAACTTGACATTTACGATATCACCATCACATCTCACAATGTCAAAACAAAAAATGACAATTGACTCATCTCATCTGATTTTCTCCTCTAAAAAATGTGAGAGATTCTTGTCTTTCTTTGTATTTCTAATCATAATGCCAATCTTTTTCCAACTAGCTGAAGGATTTGATACAGTTTTTGACTTAATTGGTTTTCAGGATTATTGGTTTATTGGTTTATTTGAACACTTGTAAAATAAAAGTCAGAGAAAAATAGTAAAATAAAATAAAACGTGTGTGTGTGTGTGTGTGTGTGTGTGTGTGAGGAAGAAACCCACTCTGGGCGTATCTTAAAGCCTCATCGATAAGAGATAATACACAATAACAATGCAAAGGGAAATAACAAAAATAAACATAATGACGATTTACCTAAATAATATTACATACAAACAATGCAAGTTAAATAATAAAAATAAAAATTATGTCCATAACTCCATAGCTCTTCTTCTTCATCTTATTGAAAACTGTCCACAAGCTGTATGACACATTTATAGGTATAGGTTATTAATTTGTCTAGTTGAATATTGGTGTACCTGAGAACTACAAATAATAATAATTAAAGCTGCAAGCAGCGATGAACGGCCCCTTGCCCCCCCATGCATGTCGGTTTACAGATACAATAGGGCTTCGCGCTGGTCAGTGCTCGGGCCCTAATTATCTTCCGGTAAATATATTCCCATTTATGGCTTTATACAAACAGTTTGAGTTAGGTAAGATCAAAACATCATCTGCTAACACTGTCACATCTTTCCAGATACATAATCCAACCGTGAAACAAACAAAAATATATATATATATATATAGTAATGAAATGTATGTGAAATGTGTTTCTAAAATTATAAGCAGCTCATGCGGCAAACTATTTTCCAGCCCAGTGAATATTTAACATATGAGAGGATACAGAATTTGTCTTTGTGCTGCTTTTTTATAGTTCTAATAAAAGATCTCATCATGTAGTTTGAGTAAAATATGTATTTACTGTGTGGGGAACATCCAAAAAACACTTCTTAGACTCTTCCACCGAAAAAAAAACTGCTTTGTGCTGAACTTAATAAACTCTCCAAATCAGATCTGGTTTCCTGCCAAAGTAGCAGGTGGCCTAAATCATACCTGCCTGAAACCCTGAAATTTTAGAAAAGCAACTTGGCTCTCATTTCCCACGCTGGTTATCTAACGTTTCCAGACTGACAGACCCAGAGACCACAGGTGTAGTAGGACAGGTGGAGGCACCTCTATACAGGATTGAGATCAGAGCAATGAAACAGATTAAGCCTCTGATACCACTGTTCAAACAGAGGGAGGCATGACTCCAGTTCGCTAAAAAACAGCCTGTGGAACCGCAGACATTCCAGCTCGCTATTTCCTCCCCATTAAAAGGAGCAAAGTCTCTCTCTCTCTCTGCCTCCGTCTGTCTGTCTCTCTCTATTTTTAGCCGCCTCTGAGATGAGAGACGACCCACCACTGCGGCGGTGGCAGAAGTGAGTGGGCGATGGTATAGCGAGAGCGAGAAATATTGATAGAAAGACAAAGAGTGCACAAAGCAGAGCCACAGAGAGGAAACTGGGAGAGAAAAAAAGAAACAAATGGGAGGGAAGCAAAAGTTGAAAGAACGCATAGAGCATCATTTTTTTTTGTGCTTGGGGATTTTGGTGATGGTGATCTGAACTGTGTAATAATGTATCTGGTGGTCCTGCCAACATCTTCCACGCTGACCTGAGTGCACATATGTCTGTCCTGATGACTTGTGAATCACATTATACAGGAATGGATGGAGGCTGAGAGAGAGAGAGGAAAAGGCATGTAGAGGAAAGAGGGATGTTTGTGCAGAATGAATATAGAAAGGTTTGCATTGCGGAGGAGTGTGGGTATAGAGTCGACAGGGAGAGAGGTATGGCAACCAAATGTATGTGAGTAGAGAGATGTTGAGATATCATGCAGCTACTAAACAGGCAAATCCATCATTTTTTAACTGCTACAGTACATAATGGATTCCCCCCATTCATAATCCCACATTGTTAGCTCCCTAGCACATGCTAATTGGTTAGCAGTATCTGAAGATAAACACACACACACACACACACACACACACACACACACGCATATGAATAAATAAATAAATAAATAAAAGAGATAACAACAACATTACCACTAATGGATGAAACCTCCCTCCAAACATTGTGAGCTTTCTGTTTCTGTTGTCTTTCAACTAAAAGTTGTAAAAGCAGAGGAAGCTTTGACTGTTTCAGATCAGGTTCTCATTATTTTTTTCCCCACTTACCAGCCTGAAGTGTTGGAAATGTGATTGGGAAACTACGGCGGCTGGTGACCATGAAAAGTTAACTCAAAAGTTTCTTGTTTCGTCAACTCAAAAATATAGAGAGAAAACATACACTGCTTACCTGGTATTAAACTTAGCTGAGGTGCTTAAGCTAATGATCAAATCAAATTGTAAATAAAAGTATCTGTGCAAAAATCCTTTTTAATTAATGAGTCAGAGATGTTTTTCAAGGGCTGAACCATAAATCAACTAATCACATTTGAGGTTTAAGGCTGGTAAAATATGAATTACCTTGTCTATTCAACCTCCTCTGTCTAAGGTAAACTCAAATTTGAAATGTATAGAAATATTAACACATATTGCATTGCACATGTTTTACTTTTGAAGAGTTAGGTCCGATCATTTTCCATTACTTTGAACAAATTATTTTGACTTCTCAGCTTGCTTGCTATCTAGTTTGCACATGCTCTAAATTACAATACATGGTGTTCAGATACTACAATTGATTTGAAGTGGTTGGATGAATGTATTGCTCTGTTGGCTCATCATGCCTGGTAGTTTATATTACCCCAATTTTCTATAGAATAATTGCTGGATAGGGTAATAAGGGTTTCTCCATGATTACTTTGTATTATTGTAGATATTGTTGGTAGTTTAAGCACAAAAATTAAATTCCAATGTAAGAAAATTGATACATTTTTATGAACAAGCGTTTCATTTATTTTTCAAATAATTTCTAGTATATATTTTCTTTCTGCTGGATTGGTGGTGTTTTGATTATTTTACGCCACCCGGCACATTCTCTTTTTTTGGTTATGTTTAATTTAAAATCTGATATAATAACAAAGAAATGTACTTTGAAATATTGCATTAGTAATTTGTCAAACAACCACAATGGGAATGTTATAAGTCAGGCAGCATGCTGGAAGACTGCACTGGACACATTTTTAGAGATATCATTTAAAGCAGCTATTTTTGATATTCTGTGAAATTACATTGAACCTGTTGAGCCAAACCTGTAGAGTACTTGTGCAATGCTTTATTTATGAACAACAAATGTACTTCATGTGAGCACAAACACTTAGTTAGTAGGATATTTGACTGAAGTTTCCAATATTCTTGGAGTTCAACAGAGAGGCGGTTATACAAAAGAGAGCAGACTGATGCAGAAAAACTGAAAACCAAAAACAAAGTATGACAGACCACGAGAAGCACTTCAAACATAAGAAATATTATGCATCACATAGGAGATTTTCAGCTGTCTGTACCTGCTCGTGATGCTCGATGCCCATGCTGATGGTGTTGATCAGGATGGCGATCATGATGCCTCGGTTGAAGTACTTGCTCTCCACGATGCCCCACAGCTTCGTCCTAATCTCGTAGCACAGCTTCCTGCATCTCTGCTGAGGACTACATCCCACGTGGGTCCCTGAACCATCCAGGCCTTTCTTATCCTTTTCCTTACCACCGGATTGTTCTCCCTCTCTGTCCGTTTCCTCCACAGCTCCCTCCTCGGCTTCGTCGTTGGCCGCGCCTCGAACCGGCCCGACCCCGTCAGCGAGCGACAGGGCGGCGACACACTGAGGGCAGCCGACGGTGGCGGAGGAAGCTGTGAGCGCCATGGGTTCAGCAGATGAGGCGTGGTCAGGTCTACTATGGTGGGGACAAGGTGGACCTGAAATTGTGCAAATGGAAGGTGTTAAAAAAAGTAAGTGTATAAACTATTCATGTGGAGACCATTTTAAAAGTTACTCACCATGCCTCAACATCGCTCTCCTCCCACGTCCATCCCTTCCATTGGACTTCCTCTCCCTCCCTTCTCGTCCTCCTCTGCCTCTCCCGACGCCCCGAAAGCCACGAGGTTTCCCCCGCAGGGTGTTGAAAAGGGCGACGGTCTGCCTCCTGGCCTTGCGGAGGATGTGGCAGACCAGCTGGAAGAGCTCCTCGTAGCAGTCTCCGGGCTCGCTGGCCAGGGTGGAAGAGGACGAACACCGTGCCCTCTGCTCCTGCATCAGCTGGTGCTCCCTCTGCTTGGTCTCTGAGAACTGGGTGGCGATGACGACCAGGCAGAGGTTGATCATGAAGAAGGAACCAATCTAGAAGGACGAGAAGAAAATATAAAAGAAGAGATATTTGATGAGTGAATAATACCCAAAATTAATTGTTTACATTTTAGAAGCTTTGTTTATAAGTGCACCATTAGTACACACTGGCAGTGGCGTGCACAAGGGGGGGGCCCCAACTGTTGAAAAACGCGCCCTAAACTGCCATCTTGGGACCCAAAACGAGTGCTAAGGTGCCCTCCTGGTTGGCAAAACACACTAAACTGCCCTCTTGGGTGGCAAGAACGTGCTGTTCGCCCCTGCCCTTCAAAAAGTCTGTGCACGCCACTGCACACTGGCATGAATCTGATCTGTTAGCGGTCAGTTTCTGCTACATAATCACACTGAATGAAGAATTTGGGTTTGAGCCCAGCACAGTTTAGCCCATTAGCCCATTTGGCTGGACAACCTGAAACAAAATGCATTATACAATATGATTCTAAAAAACTGCTGACTTTTCAGTAAAACCAGTGAGATCTAATACTCTAGGTCTCGTCCTTTATTTTACTAAAGAACCTGCAAACCCCTAATACATTTACAGTAAACCAAACCATTAACGTATTAGATGAGGAGAAAAATGTACCTTCACCTCAACCTGATATCTGCTTTACCTCCTTGCTGTTCTTGTAATTCTTCCTTGATTTAATCATAAGGGGTAAAGTATAGATTGGATCCTATTTGATGAGTTTTATATGGGAATGTCACATGATTTAGGGATAAACCCCACGCATGTCACTTAAATTACCAGACCTCACTGAAATGACCAAACTAGAACCAGTACTATAGAAATACAAAGTGGGGATCAGATAAGTACTCCTTGTTCAGTTTAAAAAAAAATGTCTATTGCTTAATCTAGTATGAATTGTTGAATCTATTATCATTATTTATGTATTTATTTATTTAGATTGTTTAACCCTCCTGTCAAATTGACCCCATCTCTTTTGACTGTTCCTTCTTTCCTTCCTTCTTCCCTGTTTCTTTAATTTTTCCTTCCTTCTTCCCCTCCTCCCTTCTTTCTTTGCTCCCTCCTCCTTCCTTCCTTCCTTCCTTCCTTCCTTCCTTCCTTCCTTCCTTTCTCCTTTCCTTCCTCCCTCCCTCCTTACTCCTTTCCTTCCTTCCTTCCTTCTTTCCTCCCTCCCTCCTTACTCCTTTCTTTCCTTCCTTCCTTCCTTCCTTCTCTCCTAAATTCCTTCCTCTTTTTGTCCTTACTTCTTTCCTTCCTTCCTTCCTTCCTCCCTTCTCTCCTTACTTCCTTCCTCTTTTCCTCCTTACTCCTTTCCTTCCTTCCTCCTGTCCTTCCTTCCTCTGTCCTTGACCTGAGGACAACAGGAGGGTTAAATGTTTGTTCAATTTTATGTTTTTGTGCCTGTTGACTCCTTGAAAATGAAATGATACACCTCACCAGGGTTTATCTTCTTATTAAATTTTAAACTAAAATAAATAAAATAACTCACATTTGGAGCTCTTCCACGGTTTGGACTGACTTTAAACTGAATCATGAATACAGAAGGTAAACACCTGTTTTCAAAAAATATCTTATTCTTTGATATAAAAGTCAGAAGGTACAAGCCTATATGTTATTAATGGCTAGTGTGTTATTCTTCTTAGATCCAATCTGATTCTCTGCTGGAGGTTGTCGAGCTGCACGGCTATCTAGCTTTGTCCTAAAGAGAATTTTACAGTATTTATACTTGTTTTAAAACTTTTTTATGTATGTGAAGCTCTTTTACATAACCTAAAGCATTATGAATTTAGTCATTGCCAAACGCCCCAAAACCTACCACCATGCAGCCAACTGTGTGTTATCTAAAAAGGCCTGTGGAAAAGCTTGAGACGCTTGTTAGGCAAAAACTTAATAGATGACTGCACGAGCAACTGAAGCTGTGGCCTTGAGCTCGGTTGTCCTTGATTAATAATAGATTGGTTTGTTAGCAAAAGAAGAAGTCTTGTGAGAGTTTAAGTGTGTCAGAGCAATAGTCAGAGGGGGTAGAAAGCAGAGAGAAGAAGGGTCAGAAGAGTCAAGACGAGTCCTTACTTTTTGCACCTCTCTCATTCATCATCTCTCATTAGTTTCTTTAACTAAAAGCCTGTTCTAACGCTCTATTATTAATCAAGAATAACCAGGTTTAAAGCCAAGGTGAAGCATCCACCTGTTTAACCTTTCATTAATAATAAAATATATATATAGTTGTATCAATTAATCAGATGTGTGTCAGAGAGGTAAGCTGTGTTGTAGTACTGTGTGTTTGATGTTTCAGGCTGACTCTCTTTTTTATAAGAGATAGTAGGTGAAATGGATATAGAAGAAGAGAGACAATGAGAGAAGACAAAAGGCTAAGGTCACCCAGTGAAGCAGAGCTGATGTGGAGAAAAAAAAAATAAAAAAAAGGAGGCCATGGAAAGTGAGAAGCCAGAGAGAGAGGCGGGGATAAAGTCTAACCCTCTCTAGGCTGTGATCAATAGTGATTGTGAAGCCTGATAACCCCCCTCCATGCTCTCCATCTAAACCGCTGTGACAAAGACTATGGAAGAGCCGGATAAAAAAAAAAAAAAAGTGTGTGTAAAGCTTGTGTACATGCGTCGATGTATGTCAGTGTGTGTTTTTTTGTGTGTAAAGCTGCTCTTCATTGATCCAAAGAAGAGATTTGTGGGCAGACTGGCTGGTTTTCATCCCCAAGCTCTGTGGACTGGCGGACTGAAAGGGAGGCAGTGGGTCCCAGCACCCATTCAGCACCCTCGCTGATCCCATCAAATATTTATACTCACACTCTGCTGGAGCTGCTGAAATACAATTAGATTAGTGTGTGTGTGTGTGTGTGTGTGTGTGTGTGTGTGTGTGTGTGTGTGTGTGTGCAGTTTCAGTGTTTGCAGCAGAGTGACAAAATGACTATGTGTGAGAGCATATGAGAACGTGTGGATGACACTGAATCGATGCACTGTGTGTGTGTGTGTGTGTGTGTGTGTGTGTGTGTGTGTGTGTGTGTGTGTGTGTGTTTGAACATGAAAAGGAGAGAGAGAGAGAGAAAGAGGCAAACACTCAATTTTCATCACAAACAAACATGAATCCAAAAGCTTACTTATCTATATTTTTAGGTTTTTACAAGAATCATCTAACCACATAACGACATCCCCAACTCTGTAGCTCCACACAGATCTTTAGTCTCTTTTTTTAGTTTTTTTTTTTTTAGGTGACATTTACAATTTGTTTCAGGTTCATTGTTCTCATCAAACCCATTTCCAGCAACAGCAGGTGGCTGTTAACAGCAAGACAGCTCTGATAGAGTCACTGTACGCTACCTACCGAGCACCAAACAGCTCAAAGACAAACACTGTAAGAGCATGAGGCATATTTTTCTAGATAAAACCACATAAAAGGAAATTGGAGCTTATAATCTTCAAGTGTACAGAAACACAACTCCAGATTAGTGTTAATGTTGTTTTATGCTTCTCATCCAAAATGGTGGGCTCAGTCCCTGATACTTATTCCCGTAGGGCAGAGGTGTCAAACTCATTTTCATTCAAGGGCCACATACAGACCAATTTTATCTCATGTGGGCCAGATCATTAAAGAGATGGAGGGAAAGAAGGAAGGAAGGAAGGAAATAAGAAGGGAAGGAAGGAAATAAGAAGGGAGGGAAGGAAGGAAATAAGAAGGGAAGGAAGGAAGACAGGCGAAAGGAAGGAAGGAAGAAAGGTAGGAAAGACAGACAGTGAAGGACGGACCGACAGAAGGGAGGGAGGAAGGAAGGAAGAACAGAAGGAAGAAAGAGAGGAAGGACAGACAGAAGGGAGGGAGGAAGGAAGGAAGGAAGGAAGGAAGGAAGGGAGGAAGGACAGATGTAAGGAAGGACAGAAGGAAGAAAGGAAGGAAGGAACGAAGAAAGGGAAGGTAGGAAGGAAGGACAAGAACAAAGGATGGCACGTGGGCCGGATCACACCCCTCGGTGGGCCGTACTTGGCCCGCGGGCCGCATGTTTGACGCCCCTGCCGTAGGGTAATTTACACTTTCAGGGTTGTCGAGGTCACGTGTGGTTTATTAGTCCTCTTGTCAGTCAGTGGTGACGATCGTTAAAGTCATACGGGTCAAGGTGTGAATGATTAGACTGTAATTAGTTGTAATTGACTTTTAAGCGGTGTCATCAACCACCTGTTTTGTTGAGTCACGGCTTTTCCTCTATGACACATGTGACCTCCTTCACACCTGTAACTCTAGAGACATAATGACAGTCACATGACAGATATAAGAGGAGCGATGAACCTCATGTGTGGAATAGTTTGCTTCTATGTTAATCAATACAGCGGTCTACGCAGCATATTATCAGGCTTCAAGTCTATTTTACTCGAGTTTAACTGCAGTCATTGTGTATTGGCCTCTGATACACTCAACATCAAGTCTTTTTTCCTTTTTTTTACCCTCCTGTTGTCCTCGAGTCAAGGAAGGAAAGAAGGATGGAAGGGGGGAAGAAGGAAGGAAGGGAGGGAGACGGAGGAAAGGAAGGAAGGAAGGAAGGTAGGAGGGAGGCAGTGAGGAAAGACGGAAGGAGGGAGGGAAGGAAGTAAGAAGGAAGGAAGGAAGGACGGGAGGAAGGAAGGAAGGAAGGAAGGAAGGAAGGAAGGAAGGAAGGGAGGAAGGTAGGGGGAGAAAAGAAAGAGAGAAGGATGGAGGGAGGAAAGGAAGGAAGGGAGGGAGGAAGGAGAGAGAGAGGAAAAAAGCACAGAAGGAAGGGAGAAAGGAAAGGAAGGAAGGAGAGACGGTGGAAAGGACAGAAGGAAGGGAAGGAAGGAAGGAAAGGATGACAGAAGGAAGGTAGGAAAGAAGGAACAGTCAAAACAGACTGGGGTCAATTTGACCCGGGAGGACGACACAAAGGTTAAGATTTATTTTTGCCTTTAATTGACAGTGGATGGCATAGAGGCCAACAGGAAACAGAGAAAGAGAAGGAAACGACATGCAGCAAAGGTCCCTTAGCAGAATCGAACCAGGGATGTTGCCATCATGTGTCATGTGCAGCAACCAACCGGTTACCAAGGCAACCCAAATACTTTCCGACCACCTGCCCCAGGACTACAGATGAAAATGAATATCTTGGCTTACACTCTGTCTCATTTACATTGCAGTGTACACTACAATGTTGATTGATGTGTACGGTCCCTGCCAAATAAATCTTAAATAAAACATTGTGCCTGAACGCCTCTAGTGTATACACACACACAGACACACACACAGACACACACACACACACACACACACTGACATTGCTCCTCTGCTAATCATGCTGCTCATGTTGCTCATATTTTATCCTCTATTTTAATCTAGCTTTTTAATTTTCTTTCTCTCTTTTTTTCTGTACTTTGTTTTATTTTTTATTATAATTGGGTTCCTCTTTTGTTCTTTGCTATAATGTTTCCAATTTCTACTATAATTGGGTTTTTATTGTATGTTTTTATGTTTCCAATTCTTACTGTTCATTGTTTGTTTTTATGTAAAGCACATTAAGTTGCCCCTGGGTATGAAATGTGCTATACAAATAAAGCTGCCTTGCCTCATGCTACGCTTTTCTATGTAGCCCCAGTGTAACAATACTCAAAAAACAATAATAACAATAATATACATATATATATATATATTTTGTGGCTGTAAAATGAGTTTATCATGTTAATTCAATGAATAGATACAATGCTTCACTAGATAAGGCTGCCCAAAGTGTTATATTCATGTGTTAGGTTTAGACACTGAATGAAATAGGAACCAAACCTGTTACTGTCACAGTGAAAAGGAAAGTGCTCCACTCCATCTAACTGATAGAAACCAGACAGGGAGCTCCGGTCCTCTGAAATGAGGCCAACGCGGAAGTAACTTAGAGCTGCATTCTATCAAAAGGCCACCAGGGGGCGACCGTTTTGGTATCAAAAGGACTTCCGTCTCTATACAAGCCAATGGAGAATTCACCAACTTCTCACTTGATTTCTAACCTCAGTAAACGTTTTCAAAATGTGTTTATGGTCTCAATCGCTAGTTTAAAGCCTTCTTCAATGCAGTATGATGTTCATTTGGGACATTTTGGCCTCCCTGATTTTATATTTGACGATAAAGCAGGGTATGCATTAGGGCGTGGCTACGTCCTGATTGAATGGTTGATTGACCAATGTCCTCGAGATCCAGCCCTCGCAACCATAGCAACCTCCCCGCTCTGCCCATGGCCCCGCCTCATGCCCATATAAGTAGAATCCATGTTTTTATTTTTCCCAGCATGCACCTGAAATTTTCAAGATGGCTCTGCCCAGATTCGAAACTATTTGCTTCTGAGCAGCAGTCCACAAACCAATGGGTGACGTCACAGATGTTACGTCCATTTCTTTTATACAGTCTGTGTGTTATATTCATGTGTTAGGTATCGACACTGAATGAAATAGGAACCAACCCTGTTACTATCACAGTGAATAGGAAAGTGCTCCACTCCATCTAACTGACAGAAACACAGCACTACTACCAAACACCAACTCAAAATCTCAAAAATCAGACCTCATAAATCACAAAATAAACAAACACAACTGTCACACAGTTTATGGAGTGTTTACTCATATCACATTACAAGGTTTCTGGGTATTAAAGTCTCACAAATCAGTTTGATCTGTTACTGAAATGCACTAAACCCTCTGCAAACAAACAAGCATGCAGCAACAGGTGGGGACTTCACGTAGCATCAGTGACAAGGCTATCTGCAATGGTGTGTGTGTTGAATGTTAATACGGGGTATAAGTAAGGGCAAAGTGGGAGTTTTAACTGTGTCAAATCATTGCACTTACCACACACAGTAAGTCTGTGTAACAACAAAATTGCCTGAGGATGGCATTTCCGGATGTTAAACCTTAATTCCACAGGGCCGAGCTATTTTCCATGCAAAGCCTTTAATTCCACTGAGCCCTCTTGTCTTAACTGCTCAACACGATGGTAATCAGCATACAGCATCTCTCTCTCCAACTCTCTCTCTATCTTTATCTCTGTTTCCTCTCACCTTTTTCATCTGTCTCTCCATCTGTCACTCTCTCTCTCTCTCCTGTCACTCACTCTTCATCCTGCTCTACCTCTCTGTCTCTCTTTCTCTCTCAATTCAATTCAATTTAACACACTTACTCTGCATGAATGTTACGTGAAGGAAATTGTCAAGGCGTCTCAGTACAACTTGAACCCCTCTTTGCTCTCTCTCTCTCTCTCTCTCTCTCTCTCTCTCTCTCTCTCTCTCTCTCTCTCTCTCTCTCTCTCTCTCTCTCTCTCTCTCTCTCTCTCTCTCTCTCTCTCTCTCTCTCTCTCTCTCTCTCTCTCTCTCTCTCTCTCTCTCTCAGTCCTTCCTATCTCTCTCTCTCTCTCAGTCCTCTCTCTCTCTTTTCATCTCTGTCACTCGACCCTCTTCCATCTCTCCCTGCTCAGTCTTTCCTCTCTCTCTGTCTCTCTATATCTTTCTCTCAGTCCTCTCTCTCTGTCTCTCTATATCTCTCTCTCAGTCCTCTCTCTCTCTGTCTCTCTCTGTCTCTCTCTCTCTCTCTCTCTCTCTCTCTCTCTCAGTCCTCTCTCTCTCTCTCTCTCTCTCTCTCCCTGTCTCTCTCTCCCTCCCTCTCTCTCCCTCTCTCTCTCCATCTCTGTCACTCAACCCTCTTCCATCTCTCCCTGCTCGGTGTCATGCAGCGTTGACGGAAACATAATTATAAGTCTCCTCATCTGTCTGTGGGGGATATGAACAGAACTTCTAACATTCAAATAGTAACACTTAAATCACTTTCCCCTCTCTAAGCCTGTTTGTGAGACAAGCCTTGAAACATGCTGTAACAAAGCCGACAAGAGCCTGGTTGTCAAATCTTGTCTCTGTGGGGTAAAGAAAGTCAGATATAAAGCAGCTGCTGGGAGTAAAATCTGCTTATTCTGCTTCTATAGCAAATGTTTTAAGTCTAATGAATGACATGATGGAGATACATTAAACAGGAGGGATTTACTTCCTCATTTACAGTTGGTATTGTTTCAGGCATATCTGCTTTACTCGACACTCAGAGGAGACTTTTTTCTTTGTTTAACCCTTATATACTGTTCATATTATACACTGCAGCAGTATGTTATGGCTCTAAGATCCCCTCATAAAAAGTGTATATACTGAATTTTGAACCATAGATCTGTTAGAAAGCATCAATAGTCGATCTGACTGATCAATAAATGTGTTAAACCATGATTAATGTTTCAGAGAGCAGGGAGAATGTGTTTTTTAGGTTTTACACCACTCATTATTGGAGAAAATATAACTACTATCACACAATATCATGTCATATTTTACCTAAGATATGAAAATATAACATAGCAATAATCATTTATATGTATTTTATTGAAACTGAAAATTACAAGAACTGTGGGGTTTACTGTATAACCATTAGAGCTATCATAAAAATAAATCCTCATACCTACTATCATATTAAAACTATTAACTATTCATTTAACTAAAAGACATGTCAGTAGATACAGGTCAAATTTGACCCAGAACACTGCCAATGGACAAAAGGGTTAAAGACCTTTGGGGTGTTTTTACAGCTGTCAAATGTCAAAATGTGTCCAATTTTATCAGAACAGTATGTAAGGGTTAAGGTCTAGCAATTAAATTGAGTTAAGGTTAGCGTTAGGGCGTAGGCTTAGCGTTAGAAAGGGTTAAACTAATTGATTAATTGGTATGGTACCATTCCAACCATGTAACCTACAATTTAAGTTAATATACTACTAAATTGTTTTCCCTATATTTCCCTAATACTGCATAGTTTTTAGAATGAATAAAGGGAATAAAGGGATGCATTTATGTGTCACACCAAAGTTGTTAAAAGGAAGTGGTAGTTAGGTTTTGGCACTGCAAGCACTTTAGTTAAAGCTGGTCATCTTGTCATGCCTTAAAGATGCCCTACAGATATGTTGTACAACATATGAAACACTGCTTTGAATAAAAATGTGTGTCTGATGTGGTTTTTCCACTGAAAAAGTTCAATTACACGGTTAGATATTCTTCAAATGACAATCCCACTTTGAGTAGATGAATGTGAAAACATCCCTCTAGTGTGAAACTTTGCAATATATCAATCTATACAATAAAGGTCAAACATTAAAGTGAAGTAACAATAAGCAAAAAGGGGAACGTGGAGGGGGATTTGCCGCTAGTGCTCAAACATAACCGAGTCAGTACGAGCAGATATGATGCTGCAATATCAGACACGCTCAGTATGAACATTTCTGCAATTTACCAAATATGTTAATTAACAGCATTTCCTCATTATGTTGACAGATTATGTAATTCGATAAACATTACTTTTTTTTTTCTTCTGCGAAACATATTTGCTGTTGCAATTTAGTCATAAACATAATTTCTAGCAGGCAGTTGAACTATTCTCACCAGGTCCCTCAACTGCACTTTGAAAATACTAATGTAATGATGGCATCATGTTGTCGGAGGGAGGAAAGAAGGGAGGGAGGAAGGAAGGAAAGGAGGAAGAATGAAGGAAAGGAAGGAGGGTAGGAGGGAGGGAGGAAAGAAGGAAGGAGGGAAGGAAGGGTGGAAACGGAAGAAGGAAGGAAGGAAGGGAGGAAAGAAAGAGAGAAGAAGGGAGGAAGGAAGGAAGAAATGAAGGACAGAAGAAAGAAGGAAGGGAGGAAGGAAGGACAGAAGGAAGGTAGGAGGGAGGGAGGAAAGAAGGAAGGGAGGAAAGAGAGAGAGAAGGAGGGAGGAAAGAAGGACAAAGGAAAGAAGGAAGGGAGGAAGGAAGGACAGAAGGACTGAAGGAAGGAAAGAAAGAGGGAGGAAGGACAGATGGAAGGAAGGAAGGAAGGAAGGAAGGTAGTTAGGAAGGAAAGAAGGAAGTTAGGAAGGAAGGAAGGACGGAAGGAAGGAAGGAAGGACAGAAGGAAGGAAGGAAAGAGGGAGGAAGGACAGAAGGAAGGAAGGAAGGAAGGAAGGAAGGAAGGAAGCAGGCAGTTGAACTATTCTCACCAGGTCCCTGAACTGCACTTTGAAGATATTAATGTAATGATAGCTTCCACAGGGCAGCTGATGGATCTGAGATATTCTAATGGCAGATGTGTAATGGGGCATGTAGTATGCAGATATATGATGTATATTCACCTCCGGGCAGGTTTACCATATACCTACCTCGAAGTTACCCCATATATGTAGAAGTGTATAAAACATTAGTCAGATCACCATGGCACCAGCAGTGGGAGTGAGTTACTGCTGCAAGTTCTAAGACTAACGTTTCATCTGCCACTGACAGCTTGATTGACAGCTGCCAAATAGTTTTAATTGATCTTCCTTCCCTCCTTCCATCTTTCCTCTGTCCTTCCTCCCTTGCTTTCCTTGCTTTCCTTCCTTCCTTCTTTCCTTCCTCCTCCTACCTTCCTTCCTGCCTGCCTTGTCTCCTCCCTTCCTTCCTTAATTCCTTCCATCCTTCTTTCCTTTCTTCCTTCCTACCTTCCTTCTTTCCTCCATCCTTCCTACCTTGCTTTCCTTCCTCCCCTCCCTCCTTCTCTCATTTTTTCCTCCCTTGCTTTCCTTCCTCCCTTACTTCTTTCCTTTCCTCCCTTCTTTCCTCCCTTCTTTCCTGCCTTCCTTCCTTCCTTCCTTCTTTCCTCCATCCTTCCTCCCTTGCTTTCCTTCCTCCCTCCCTTCTTTCCTTTCCTTTCTTTTTTCCTTCCTTTCTTCCTTCCTTCCTTGACTCGAGGACAACAGGAGGGTTAAAGTTTGTGAAAATATGAAAAAATGTGCTTCAATCTGCCGTTCTCGCCTCTCTTTAAAACTAAAAACTTAATTCATTCTTAAAGGGTGAGAGAAGACAGGATGACATATTGTGTGACATACTGATAAACTTGATGTTGTGATGACTGTGTCTGTTTCGACAACACGAACCCAGAGGACATGCTGAGAGATTCACTCTAATTAACAACACTGCATTAAAGATCAAAGCGGGAGACCGACATGTGGTCGCCTCCTCTCTGCCGTCCTCCAATTCTCTCTTTGATTTCACGCCGACACTCCAGTCCATCATCACATCTCCCGGTCTCTCTTCCATCTATCTTCCATCCCGTCCATCACTCTCTCTCCCACCCTCTCAAAATATCCTCCCTCTTTCATCGCACTCCTTCTTAAGTTCACTTCAACATCCACTTCCCCACTTTCCACCACTCCCAACATTACCCTAACCCTTTTCCATGTTTTAGGTCATTTCTTTCATTTCTTACTTATCCACCAACCCTTACTCCCATCCTCCTCCTCCTCCTCCTCCTCTCTCCATCACTCCTCAGTGATGTTTTCACATCAAAAAGCAACCATTATATTACCAATCATCTCCAGCGAGGCAATTTTAAGGGCTTGATGCACTGTAGAAGATAATGCCCCACGGCGAATGTGGAAAAACAGCGTGGGAATGTGTTCTTTTATGTTTGTGTGTCAATAAATTTGGGTGTGTGTGTGTTATTGCAAATGTGTGTGTATGTGTGTGTGTGTGTGTTTGTTTCCTCGTGATTGAGAATAATGAGTCGAGTGACAGATACATGAATGATGATCAGTACACAGCTCAGCGAAAAAAAGAAAAAAAAACTGGGGGGGAAGGAAAAGGAAAAGAAAGAGGAGTTGAAATGAAGGCAAGAGGGGAGTGGATGACAGGAGGTGGAAGAGATAAAAGGAAAGTGGGAAAGAAAGGGAGGTTATGGATGAGAGTGAGACAAAAGATAAAGAAAGGAGGAGGGGTGGAGGGAAGTTTTAGCAGAGAGTAAAGAATACTAATAGATGGCAGGACAAAGATTAGGAATGTCCAGTGATGGGAAGTACAGATTGACAGATTTAGGGAGATGGAGGGATGAAGTGGCAAGAAATAAAAAGGGGGGAGTTTGTGAGATGAGAAAAGATGAGAAGAGTGGCAGAGCTTGTGTTTGAAACTGAAGGCAGGCAATTAAAAGTGTAATAAAAAGACAAGACAGCCCCTGGGTTAAGGGAAATAACCGGGACTGGCAGTCACACTGTATTATGATAACACTTTCACACACTCACACACACACACACACACACACACACACACACAAAGACACACTCACACAATTCGACAGGCTAAAAAGGAAATATTTTGGGGAGAACATGCATCAATGCTCACACATAATAACTAACACACACACATAAACTAATGGATTGGAATTAAAAAATGTTTTATCGGAACGAAGGGGAATTTTTCAAGGATTTCAGCTCAGCTTTCCCTCTGACAGTCGTGTGTGTGTGTGTGTGTGTGTGTGTGTGTGTGTGTGTGTGTGTGTGTGTGTGTGTGTGTGGGGGTATGAAGGAGAGAATAACAGCATTTTATTTTAAATCATCTGTAGCTTGGCAACAAAAGCAGGAAATATAAAAGTATGTAGGACTGCAGAGATTACAACTTTATTGCAGGCTTTTTTTTTTTTGCTTTATTAGAGCTCAGTGTTATTGTTCAGCATTAAGTGAACTTATATCACAGTGACGTGATCTTAGGATGTTGATATGCTAAAGATGAATAATTCTAAGAAAGTTTTAATTAAATAATGAACAAAATAAGTTATGTAAGTTTTGTTTTGTTTTTGTTTTTTTACCTATAGTATAAAGAGCTTGATGGTCAATGTATAAATACCATGACATTAATGTATTACTTTCCACTATGCTCATATTTTCATGTATGTGTGGCTGTTCGTGACTTACAATGATTAGTAGGATGAAGTAGATGAAGTTGTAGAAGGAATGAGCGTCCATCACGTAGTACATGATCTCCACCCAGCCCTCCAGAGTGATCACCTAGAAAAATAAAAATAGGTGACAAAAAGATATAAAACTGAGGGCTGATATACATCTGTCAACATACAGTAAAACCTGAAACTAAGGCAACTTTCATTATTTGAGAATAAACAACTTTCTTTGTAAAGGGAGGAAGGAAGGAGGGTAGGAGGGAGGGAGGGAAGAAGGAAGGAAGGAAGGAAGGAAGGTAGGATGGAGAAAGGAAAAGCGGAGGGAAGGAAGGAAGGAAGGAAGGACAGAAAGAGGAAAGAAGGAAGGGAGGAAGATGGGGGAGGGAGCGAGGGAGGAAAGACGAAAGGAAGGGAGGAGGGAGGGAGGAAAGAAGGAAGAAAGGTAGGAGGGAGAAAGGAAAAGCGCAAGGAAGGAAGGAAGGAAGGTAGGGGAGGAAAGAAAGAGAAAAGGATGGAGGAAGGAAGGAACGGAGGGAGGAAGAAAGGGAGGAAGGAAGGAAGGTAGGAGGGAGGGAGGAAGGAAGGAAAGAAGGAAGGAAAGAAGGAAGGAAGAACGGCGGATGGAGGAAGGAAAGAAGGAGAGAAGGAGGGAGGGAGGAACGACAGATGGAAGGAAGGAAGGAAGGAAGGAAGGAAGGAAGGAAGGAAGGAAGGAAGGAAAGAAAGAAGGAAGGAAATAAGGAACAGTTAAAAACAGACGGGGTCAATTTGACCCGGCACTATAATCTGCATATTTCAAAACAGTGTGAAACTCACTCCCAAATAATGAAATATTTATCTGATATGTATTTAAAAACAACTTTTAAAGCTGCTCTGATAAATAAGACAAAACGTCATTAACATTCCTTCTTATTTTGGCTGCTACAGGTGTCTGTGAAAAGGTTGCTGGGTTTCAATTATATAAAGCTAATTGGAAGTGTAACATCTAAACTAACATCTGTTATTTTTATAACAGAGTATTTTGTCAGTTAATTATTTAGTCATTGATACCTGAAGGTATTAAGTCAAATATGATGAAGAAAAATAGCAAATCGTCTGAGAAGATGGAATCAAAGAGCATTTCATATTCTTGATAGAAAAACAGCTGGAACAATTAATTGATTATCAAACTAGTTAATTAATACTTTTCTTTCAATTGACTCACTGAATGATCTAATTGCTGTAGCTCTATTTAAAATGCCTTCCTTCCTTCCTTCGTTCCTTCCTTCGTTCCTTCCTTCCTTCTTTCCTTTCCTCCCTTCTTTCCTGCCTTTCTTCCTGCCTTCCTTCCTTCTTTCCTTTACTCCCTTCTCTCCTGCCTTCCTTCCTTCCTTCCTTCCTTCCTCTTTTCCTTTCTCTCTCCCTCCCTCCCTCCCTCCTTCCTTCCTTCCTTCCTTCTTTCCTCCCTCCCTCCTACCTTCCTTCCTTCCTTCTTTCCTCTGTCCTTCCTCCCTTCCTTCCTTCCTCCATCCCCCTTTCTTCCATACATACATAAGACAAGACTTATGTAGATCAAACAAATCCACATACTCAATGTCCTTTAAAGAACTTTGAGTTGAATGATCATCTAATTGCTGTAGCTCTAATTAAAACCCAAATTTAAACACTCATGACTCTTGAAAACCTTCAGGATATTAATCATCAATAAGTTAAAAGGTGGTTTTTGACAGTTTTTATCTTACATAGTTTACCAGAATTCCCACCTGAAAGATGACGATCCAGGCATAGGCGATGTTGTCAAAGTTGATGGCTCCTTTGTGAGGGTTGCTGTATCCAGTATGACACCTGGTATAGTACTGGTTCCAGTTGACACACAGGCCCGCTATGCTGACACTGCCGTTGGCCAGAGGCTCGAGACTCAGGCCCAGCGACTGTCGGTACAGGGCGTCGTCTTTGTCCAGGCAGCACGTCCTGCCTCCTTCGCGGCGGACCGGAACATCGGTGCAGGACATGATGCCATTGTCAACTGGCAGGGAGCAGATAAAGGGTCGCTCGTCATCCTCGTCAGCCATGTAGTAGGGCCGAGGTAGGCTGATCCCCGTAGTGCTGGAGGAATAAAGGGAAAAGGTGGTGAAGTGCATTTCTACAGTAATAATTGTTATAGTACAAATATCATACACAAAGAAGTAAGGACAGCTTCACAGTTTTTATTAAAACAATAGCCAGGTGCCTGTATGACCGCTGAAACAGGTTTTGCTTGTGGTAATCATTCCACCTGCAAATTCATTTACAATGTAAGTGATGGGAAGTGGGGAACAAAATCCACAGATCTTATTTTGAGCATTATTTTAAATTGTCTCTGAAGATTATATGAGGCTTCTGAGTCTGAGTTTGTCAAATAAAATCAATATTGTCACAGTCCTCACAGTTACTTTCTTTTCAGTCTAAAAAATAAAGATCTCTCCTTTTCCCCTGATGATCTACAGTGGACTGAAAAGACCGAAACTTTGAAGATATTGAATTGATTTGACTCATTTGGATATCTGACACCTCATATTACCTTTAAAGTTTTTAGATTCTTAAAAAAAAGCTGAATAGTTAAGTGCCTGTATGACTGCTGAAACAGGTTTTTCCTTGCTGTAATCATTCCACCTGCTTATACTAACCATTTAAAGATCCCCTCCAAATGAATTTACAATGTAATTGATGGGATGAGGGGACAAAATCCACAGGTCTTACTTTGAGCACTTATCAAGAATTTTCTCTGAAGACTAGATTCTTTAAAAAAAAGCTGCAAGTTTGTCCATTCGGTCACAATTTGAAAATCTATGAACACTAGAAACACTGATTGTATTCAAAGTCTCTGCTATACTGCAACTTGGAGCTGGGTGTAAATTATGACGCTGCTTGATGAGTAATCAGTAAAATTTGAAAATCTATTTCAAGGCTGACTATTGTATAGATCACAGAACTGAAGTGATGTCAATGTGCTGCTAAAGGAAAGTTATTTTCTCTCCAGTTATAATAGCATCATCCACTTCCACAACAATGTGGCGGTATGTACTGTAGAGACATGCCAACAAATCCACGTGTGCATACATGCCATTGTCTTATGGGGATTTTACACAGCAGCGCTAAACTGCTTGTCCTTCATGGCTATTTTCAACATTTGTGTGGTGTGAGATTGGAGCTGAAAGCAGAAAATACAATGATCACAGACACCGAGACCATTGGATGAAAGAGCAGAGAGAGAAAGATAGAGGGAGAGAGAGAGATCGACAGACAGATAGAGAGAGAGAGAGAGAGATGATTATGTTTGTAATGGTAAAATTGAAGGAAAATAACACCAGAGATAGACAGACTGAGAGAGTTAGGATGGTAGTGATGGAGAGATATGGATACATGTTGGGCACTGACACACCGAGCAGATAGTCGGCCGTCTGTTGTTGAGAGCTTGTCATTGACCATATCTCGTAGTTTCTGTGGTTGACTATATTTGGCAGCCTTCTGACTGACTATACTGAATAAGTGGCAGTTGTAGTGATTTACTTCAGAGTATAAATGCAAACTACTGACAAGCTTATTCCCTCTCTTGCTTGCAAGGTGCATTACATATGTACACCGGTTTTTGAAAGGTTTTTGAAAGTGCAACCTTTAACGGAGGAGGTGAAGCTACATCAAGCAATGCAAAGCGTTTGATGAGTCAGTCTTTCTTAACGTATTTTTTTTTTGCAGTTGATTCGGTGGGGTGTCAGGGCTTTTTAAAACAGACAGACTAAGAAATAGGCCAAAAATAAAACACTTCAAGAAAAAAAAAGAGAATCTGGGAATGATCTAAGGAAGGCTTATACTGAAAGAACTGCATATTAAACATGTCAGATGCCAAAAAGGTACAAAACAGAAAAAGTAAAATGACATTAAAAGAGAGAAATAAAGTAAGGAGTGGAACGACGAGGAAAGTAGAGGAAGCTATATATATAATGAGAAGGCAGGGGATGAGGATAGAGAAAAGAGATGAAGAGAAGAAGAAGGAAAACAATCAAAAATCAATATCTTAAAGAGGCAAGGCGAGACAGGAAGACGGAAAATAAACAAGGATAACAAGTGAGGCAAAAGACAATAATGGTGCTTAGTAACGTGCCGCCATTACAAAACAAGGAAAGTACAGGCAAAAGACAGAGAACAAAGGTTATGATACTCTAACCCTAGTTCTATAAGCACATGTGGAGTAAAGCCCTCTACAGGACTCTATGGGTAATACTCTCCTCTTCGCCGCAGCTCCGTTAGTTTGACAGAAGCTGAAACACACGGCGAAATGTTTTTAACTGTGAGTAAAAGTGCAGAGTTTCCAGCCTGCGTCAGACGATGCTGAGTTTACGGACTAATTATTAAAAACCAGGAAGTGATGTGTGAACTATCGTCATGGTAACCAGCTCAGCACTAATATCTCTGCACATTTTCTGCTGTGTGTTGCGTTAAGCGGCAGATAAAAGGCTGCTGCTGGGAGAGAAAATGAATTAAACCGAAATGTTCAATAAATGCAGCATGTTTCTAAATTGTTTTAATAATCGTGATTTCAATTTTGACCCAAATAATCGTGATTATGATTTTTTCCATAATCGAGCAGCCCTAGTATTACCCATAGAGTCCAGTAGAGGGCAGAGCCTTTGTGAAAGAGAACAGCAAAGCTCTGTGTGGTATCAATGTAATCCAGGAGTGGGTTGCTATTTAAAGGGCAAGGCGGAGAAAGAGATACAGATGAATGCAGACGTTGGTTAGCAATTACAGTCGACCTGGCATTTGAGAAGGCTTGATGTAAGCAGCATTGTGAGCACTACTCTGTCCCTTACTTTAGTCTATGTCTTTTCCAGGCCTTTTGTATCTCTCTCTCACCGACTGTGCCTTTCTTTATTGTGCTGTACTGAATAGAAGCTATTATCAAGCTCAGTGACCTGAGGAGATCTGAAGCCTTTTTTACATCAGTTAAGTTACAGTATGGCTCCGGATTTCTTTGTCCTTTTCACATCTTTTTTTTTTTTTTTTTTTTTTTACATCATATTCATTGATTCTGACCAAAATCTTTTCAGTTGCATCATGATAAAGGTGCACTGGCTCGATGAAATCAAAATCTCAATCAAAATGCACCACAGGCATTGCTTGAGTTCCAAGTATTTGATATTAATGAAATTGAAATTGGTGTTGGACAATGTACAGCGTATAATAATAGTTTGATATGTTATCATGAAGTCAAATTATTAAATAAAATATAAAAGAGCTCAAAAATACATTTACTCTATGGTGCATCAGTCTTCTGATTTCAGTTACAAAATGTATTTTTTAGGAGTTGTTAACCCTCCTATCGTCCTCCCGGGTCAAATTGACCCCATATCTCTTTTGACTGTTCCTTCTTTCCTTCCTTCTTCCCTCTTTCCTTAATTGTTCCTTTGTTCTTCCCCTCCTTCCCTCTTCCTTTGCTCCCTCCTCCTTCCATACTTCTTTCCTCACTTCCTTCCTTCCTCCTCCTTTCCCTCCCTCCCTTCCTTCCGCCCTTCCTTCCTTCCTTCTCTCCTTAATTCCTTCCTCCTTCCCTCCCTCCTTACTACTTTCCTTCCTCCCTTCCTTCTCTCCTTAATTCCTCCCTCCTTCCCTCCCTCCTTACTACTTTCCTTCCCCCCTTCCTTCTCTCCTTAATTCCTTCCTCCTTTCCTTCCTTCCTTCTTCCTTTCCTCCTTCCCTCCTTCCCTCCTTACTCCTTTCCTTCCATCCTTTCTTCCTTCCTCCCTCCTGTCCTTCCTTGACCTGAGGACAACAGGAGGGTTAAAGACACTAAATGTCATTGTGTCTGTAACTGTGTAAATATCCAGGGCTTTAAACACATCTGAACAAAAGATTCAATGACAAACAACCTATTTTCAGTACACCATTTAGTGTAGACTGCACCGCTTAGCACAGCATTAATCAGGTATGAAAAAGGATTCAGGGGCTTGAACTGGAAACCACTCTAAACTACTGTCACAATGGATGCTTTTATTTCCTGGATTTACCAGTTAAATCCACCCAGCCTTTTTGTCCTGTCCATGTGATACTGTTGTTATCTGCTGTAAGTGCTGATGTGTGATTCAGTTTTTTACATTAATTGTGCAGTCTGTGAGAAAACATGTTTTTTTTGTGTGTGATCACTCTGATTTGTTTGTCAGTTCTCTATTCCTGATGGTGCAATTAGGGGAGAAGAAATCTGGTCAGTTTATCTCTCGCTGAAGCAAAGCTGGCTACATACGGAGCCATAAGGCAAGGCCAAAGAAAGCCAGAGGAAATGAATGAATACATTTGGATAATTAATAGAGTTTGTATTGATTTGATGTATCAGAGAGATGAGAATACCAAGCAGGAGATGCAGTAGAGCGTATATGAGGCAGAGCAAAACTAGGGTTGGTTAGAGGTATTGTTGATCTGATCTGTAGCCCAAATTAGCAAATTGCCCCATTGTGGGACTAATACAGGAAAATCTTATCTTATCTTATCAATACAGGCAGTGAAAAACATGGTCATGGGCAGGAAGAAAGGTGAGTAACTGGGGCAAAGACAGGTGAATACATCATCTGGAAACTGTTATTTATGCTATAAGCAGAAGGGTATGCTATTTTGGCTAGCTTGGGGCAGTTTTTTGGTTTGTTTGGTGGCTTGGACAGATGCTGTTAGCTAATTGTTAGTAGCTAGTGAAGAGTTAGCTGATGGAGTTAGCTGAGATATAGGTTGTTACTTGCTATGGGAAGGTAGCTGGAAAAGGTTATTTGGATATGTTTGGTGGCTTAGGCAGCACATGAGCTAGCATAACATCGTGTTAGCTTGCAAGCTGTACTGATGTTGTTAGCTGGTGACATTACAGAAGGTATATTTCTATTGCTTTGTTGCTTGCAGAGGTGAACTGGCTGAGAAAGCATGTTAATGTGATGGATAAGGCAGCTGCCACCAGTTAAGGCAACATGCTAGGTAGCTTAAGATGTTAGTATGTAGTAACATGAGAGGTCGCTATTATTTTGGTTATTGGTCGAGCTAGTGGAACTAGGTAAACAGTTATGGTGTATAACTGGCCGTAGCATTCAGATGAAACTGTCTATCAAGCCAGCTGGGCCAGGGTTAGAAGCTCAGCCCAAGCATATGCTGTATAATGTAGAAACGAGGCCTGGTTAAGCAGCTTAGTATCGGCTCTTGGCTTGGGGCGAGGGTCGGTTTCAAAGTCAGTTAAAATATGCATTAGGTCAGAGAATTTTCTAATATTACAAGTGGCTATTTGCAAGACCAGTGGAGCTAGATAAGTAGGTGTAACTACTGAGCGGCTGAACTACTCAGCGGGCCAAGTCATTCAACTTAAACTGCTTATCAAGCTAATGTAGTACAGTACTTCAAAGACAGCATAATCTATGAGTGCATATCACTTTTTTTGTGACTCTTGCTATATATTTTTGAGATTCCCTACTATGTTACATGCATATAAAGTGACACATTATATCGAAAAAAAATGAAATTTTACATTTACATTATATGTGTCCTTTATTCAGTCGATGCACAGCTGATACTTTCTGGCGGCAAATTATTATGAATCAACATGTTCAGCTCTTTAGTGGGTTCAATCATAAAAATAAAAAATAAAAACCTATACAGACCAAATGCAGTAGAAGTTACTTGCTTTTCATGAGCTGAAATTTAGCTAGTTTAAAAAAGTGAAAGTGAATTTTTTTATAATTGTCAGCTACCACCTGGTGTGACAGATGCCGGGTTGGGGTCATCAAAGACTACAAGTGAATTTATCATACCAGCTTGTACGTCTGATGTGGTATAAATAAGAACATTTTTCATGTCTGTCTTCATTTCTTTCATCCGGTCTTGCTAGTTTCAAAGACAGTGTGTGTGTGTGTGTGTGTGTGTGTGTGTGTGTGTGTGTGTGTGTGTGTGTGTGTGTGTGTGTGTGGGTGTGTGTGTGTGTGTGTGTGTGTGTGTGTGTGTGTGTGTGTCAGGGCGAAAGAGACCATATCAATGTGTTTCTGCCAATATGAATTAACCTGTTTACCAAGATATGATTTCCTGTGGTCTCCTGTGACCTTCGCTATTTATATTCTCATCTTGTTGCTAACCAGGGGCCTGGGAAAAGCTGGTAAACGTCAGAGCTCCCCTTCCACAAATCCTCACAACCTCATACACACATATCCCAACTTCCCTGCATAACAGACCCAACATCCAACCAGAGCAGATACCACAGCCTCGCTCATCCCCTGATTGGACATCAAATGTGTGTCTCTATATACTGAGGTGATTACATTTGCCACCAGACTGTATCAGACAGACAGCACTCATTACACACCTGAGGAGACGTTGGATGCATGACAGCAGAGGCACCGGCCAAAGGTCTGTGTTTTGTTTTATGCCTTTCACTCTTGTTCCCGGAAAAAACACTCTGATTTACAACTATCACTCACCCCCCGCCCCCCCCAAAAAAACAAAAAAATCTGCTTGTGTTTTACCAACATTGGACAGCATTACTGAAATTAACTCAGGTGGGTCAGGACATCCCCTGATTACATCCCCTCTCCATCTCCATCTCTGAATTGGTTACCATGGCGATTTCCTATCCCAAAGCTTCTCATCAGATCATTATTTTCTCTCTGGGCTTGGCGATGCAACCCGTTGTCTAGCCCACTCTTTCGAGCAGCCAAACTGGCCTGATCAAACGCTTGGACGTGGATACCAACTGGATGATTGTCTGAGCTCTGTATTTTCACAGTGGTATTAGCTGTACTCTTAATCACAGAGATATTTAAGAGCAAGCTAAACCTTTTAAGCCTTCTGATTCTCACTTTTTTTTCCCTTTTGCTGTTAGCAGGAGACATGATAATCATCACAATTCATTAATGGTTTGTGATTGAGGTGATTTAAACTTATTAAACAGATATTCACAGAAATCATCCAGCTGTGACACACACACAACTAAATGGATACAACAATGGTTTAACTCCTGGAATCTCAGGTGTGATTTAAATTAATCACTGCTCGTAAACCCAACACAAGTCAAATATCAATCTCAGAACTTTGTCTCAGTTTTATTGTACAATTAGCATCAAATCATATTGTTCTTTCCAGGGAACCTAATGGGAAATTAAAAAGTTATAGATATGAAACACTTTTTATTGTTTATTTCATTGGATCACCATTCGTGTTTTTACCATAGCAGTTGCTAAAATGCCCAAAGGTGGATCCCAGGTGGATCCCAGTGTTTCTATCTATCTATCTATCTATCTATCTATCTATCTATCTATCTATCTATCTATCTATCATACTTTAAAGATTACTGAAGTTAAGTAATCAAGTAGTTTTCTCTCTCTCTCTCGCTATCTATCTATCTATCTATCTATCTATCTATCTATCTATCTATCTATCTATCTATCGTAAAGGTCTTGTGGTGAGGCTCATAGGGTGTGAGAATGTCATCAAAACCAGCTGTGTGAAATCACCAGGAGATGCACAATTTCACGGGTAGAAGTTAAACGATGCTGTCATCTGAGTGACAGCTGTTGCTTCTGCTACTGTGAAAAGATGCACAACACAAATAGTTGCGGCACACAGTCCTAACACAAGGAGACACACAAACAAGGAGGGCGATCCGTGCACTGCTGAAGAACAAAAGCAGAGAGTGTGTTGGTATCATATAAATCAACAACAGAGCCTTTGCGTCCCTCTGATTTGGAAATGACATGACAGAAGAGTAAATTGAATTTCTGACACTTTCACTGAAATAAACAGCCCACAGCCCCTGAGATATACAGAACATGTCTTGGAAATACCACGCAATACCATAGCAACAATAATGCTCCCACACATGCAACAAAATAAGAATTCAACCCCAAACAAAAGAGATGAGAAGTTGAAAAGGTGAAAAGATATGGCGAAATGAAAAAGTGAGGCACATCCAACTTGTCAAACTGTAAAGGTTAGAGGTATCATTGAGATAAAGAATTCAGTACACCTGGCGCACATAATTAGCATCCTAAAGCTCAGGCCCTCCTTTTCCAAAAACCCCAGGTATCCCTATGGGGGGTATTCAGTGAAGTGTGTTTATCAGTGGGGGAGATTTGTGAGTGTGTATGTGTGCATGCAAAAGTGTGTTATTGCAAGTGTGTGCATGTGTGAATAATCAGGGGCATATAGTGTATACAGTTTCTTTGCTAATCCATATATGCCATATACTGTATATCCGTACAATCAAAAAACTGTATCTTAGGATTATAACATGACAGGTGAGTCGATGTAGTTTTGGTCTTCTCAAACACAAAAACAGGGTGACATTCAGTGAAACTCGTCAAAAACACAACAATTCTTTTTTTTCCTGTACAGCACAGCTTGGGATCTGATTCCCGTAGAGAAACCCCAAAAACTCATAACTGAAGCTTCAGGGGATGTCAAGCTGCAGGAGTGGTTTGAAAGAAAAAAATAACTGATATAAACAAACAAAAATATCATCCATATGAATGAGTTCTGTTCCAAAATGAGCTGCAACTTACATGGCTGGCTGCACATGCAAAAAGTTGGAAAGAGATAATAATGAGATATTGTGGGTTGTTAAAAATGACATCAATAAATCTGTATTATTATTACAGTTTTGACAATATGAAGCATTCTTTCATGTTTGCTTTCTCAATGTAAAGATGAAACTGATGGATACGAAATATGAATTTAACATGATGTTTACAGCAGTGAGTATCTGGACCTTGTGTATGTGCAGCTGCTGTGTGCCTTCATATCCTCTGAATACATTCTCACACCCACAAATAACTAAATCAAAGACAAAAACACATGCATCTGTAGTGACTAATCAGTGACTAATCAGTGAGTGACTAATCAGTGACTAAAAAAGTGATAAACTAATTTAAACACATAAGAAGAAAATATTGCTTCAATCACTGACGCATTATGTGCTTTAGTCTACACAACATCGGAACATTTTCAGCTAAGGCTGCTCAATCAATCGAAATTTGATCGTGATTACAATTTAGGGGCCAAACGATCTCAAAACTAATAAAATCGGGGGAAACGATTTTTAATAACAAAGGTTTTATTTTGAAAAGCTTAGACCGGAAGCCACCGGAAGCCGCCGCAGCTCCGTTAGTTTGACAGAAGCTGAAACACACGGCGAAATGTTTTAACTGTAAATAAAAGTGCAGAGTTTCCAGCCTGCGTCAGACGATGCTGAGTTTACTGACTAACTATTAAAAACCAGGAAGTGATGTGTGAACTATCGTCATGGTAACCAGCTCAGCACTAATATCTCTGCACATTTTCTGCTGTATGTTGAGTGAAGCGGCAGATAAAAGGCTGCTGCTGGGAGAGAAAATGAATAAAACCGAATGGACAATAAATGCAGCATGTTTCTAAAGTTAAAAAAAATCGTTTTAATAATCGTGATTTCAATTTTGACCCAAATAATCGTGATTATGATTGTTTCCATAATCGAGCAACCCTAATTTCAGCCCTCTTATAGCCTACTCTTACTGTAAGGTTTGCAGGGAGAACATTATAATTTATTATTCACCCCATGGTTCATATTATTCCATATAATAAGACAAAGGTAGAAACAAACAACTTTGCATTTCCAGCCTCTACAGAAAAAAAGAAGGATTTAGAAAGATGAAGCAATTATTGTAATTATTATTGATGTATTTTCTCTGGCAAAAGGAAACAATCACAACAGATTATATATGTTATAATGAACATTATAAGGGATCAGGTTTGATTGACAGCTATGTGCACATAATTTACTTACTCAATAAAGTGAATTTACTGTCAAGTTACTCTCTAAAGAAGTTTCAGGACCTGCAGCAGTGGGTGGATTATTCGTGTATGTATAGAATAAGTAACAGGATGAAGAGATGATGATGATATGACAGAGAAATGCATAAAAGCAAGCTGTGTCCTGACTGACTTGTCTTGTCACAGAATTCTTTTAACAAGTGTCTTCCTTCAGGCTGCTCTCATTTTCTTTTCCACTGTTGTCTTTTCTTTTCCTCACCTTTTTATTTCTTTTTTGGAAAGACATGATTGCCTGAAGTAATCTTGGAGTCCCCACAGCTTATTGCAGCAACGCTAAAATATGTTAGCGAATTGACAGAGAGCGGGCGAAGGGTGTGGGGGAGTGAAAGAGTGTCGTTTTTTTTTTTTTTAATTAAGTGGCAGAATAGAGTCAGAGATAATGATATTTGCTTTGTGCAAATTTTGGTTTGCAATCAGGCTCATTATATTAGCACTTGAGAGAGAGAGAGAGAGAGAGAGAGAGAGAGAGAGAGAGAGAGAGAGAGAGAGAGAGAGAGAGAGAGAGAGAAGACGAGAGCAGCAGAGAGAGAGAGAGAGAGCCTTCATCTTTCTATGGTAATATTAGTAAATTGAGTAGATGATGTAATTAATCTTCTGGAGTCACATTGAGGGAGGGCAGGTAATGAGAAGAGAGGTGACACACACACACACACATACACACACACACACACACACACACACACACACACACACACACACACAAACACACACGCTTATGTACAAGCATATGTTGTGGCCGCTGCATATTCTTATACATGCATACTTATTATTCTTTTATCTGCTACGATTCAGCTACAGCTACATTCACACAAACATTGGCACATATGCTATAACAGAACACACACACACACACACACACACACACACACACACACACACACACACACACACACACACACACACACACACACACACACACACACACACACACACACACACACACACACAGGAATGATAGAAAGACAGATAAAAAATAGAGCTGACAGACCAATATGTCACACACATCTTGAAGCATCATTTTGTCTCACACTCCATCTTTCTCTCAGGCACTGATACAAACATACACAATGCGGCTGTGGGTTATACTTCCTGTCCACACTGATCGACCACATGTGCCTCTCTCACCCTCACAACACACTCTAATGTCATCAGTTACACTGACGTCAAATGTACAGACGTGAACAACTGGTTGCCCGCTGTAATGAGTGTCACATCATATATAACGCGGTGACTCACAGTGTGAAGTTCTCCTCCGGGTAGCAGCGGTTCCTCAGCAGCCCCGCCCACAGCTGCACACCGATGATGCCGAAGATGAAGAAGACGAAGAAGCAGAGGAGGAGGACGTTACCCAGCATGGGAAGAGTGTCCAGCAGCAGGTTCACAAGGATACGCATACCTGAGGAGACACACATAAAAACACACATTTAAACTATAACACTTATGTGCAACTTAATTGACAAACTTGACCTTAATCTGTATGCTAAATCAATTTAACTTCCTAATTTAAAATTCAGGGAGTGGATTAACTACCTGGAGTTGTGTCAATTGTCATGTTGAGTCAGAGTGAAGACCAACAACACCTATAAACTGTGTCCAAATACAGTGCCCACTTTCTTGGACATGGCCCATGAAAAGCCTTAGAAAGAAGACTCGAATGGTAGTGGGCTGAATGGGATTGTTAGCGTCACATAGCCTTCTCATGATGAGCTGTGGCCCTTCAACTCATAGAGACCAAACCTGCACCATGTCATCAGTGGTCCACTTACAGAGTTTATTCAATACTTAAGTAACACTGCTCTGTTTCATTGGCTATAGTGCTATCTTGTATGTTTGAAGGTGCTGCTAGAATAGGACAACAGTGTTAACCTGTTGATACCAGGCGCGGAGTTCTGGTCCTCTGAAATGAGGCCAACGCAGAAGTAACTTAGAGCTGCATTCTAGCAAAAGGCCACCAGGGGGCAACGGTTTTGGTGTCAAAAGGACTTCCGTCTCTATACAAGTCAATGGAGAATTCACCAACTTCTCACTTGATTTCTAACCTCAGTAAACATTTTCAAAATGTGTTTATGGTCTCAATCGCTAGTTTAAAGCCTTCATTAGGGCATTGCATTAGGACGTGGCTACGTCCTGATTGACAGGTTGATTGACCAATGTCCTCTATATCAACTCTCGCAACCTAACGGTTTAGGTTACATTCACTAAGCTGAAACAACAAATGTTGATTGTTGTGTGTAAAAATCCACCAAGTCCATGTAAGGAGTGTATATGCTGCATTATTTTAGCATATATCAAATATCACATTCAAATGTCTTCACAAATACTCAAGAGGATAAATACTCTGTATTCTTACTCAAAGTGTGGGAACAATATCAAAAAGTCATTGTGCATTATATTACGAATGGATTAAACCTCGTTTTTGGATTTCCATAATTGTGTGAATGTGTGATTGTCCACAACTGCTTTAAACACTTGCTAGGCTCCCCAGTCTTTGGCACAAGCCCAAAATTAATATACCCAAAATAATAACGTTACTGTTCTTCAAACCTTATGACCACAGTCATAACCCTGGTCTCATTTAAAAGTTAAATATTTGCATTTTACAACCAAAAAGTCAGAATGAGTAGAAGTGATCCTGAAGGTTAAATCCATAATTCAAAATTTAAAAAACCTCAAAGAAGTGTAGACTAGCAACTCTCTCTTCCACACAAAAACAATTCTCTCTCACCCGTCCCCCTCCTTTGCTGACACATACATTTAACACATTATGCTGGCATTTCCATATAAGCTGTCGTATTATCATAATTACCTAATCAATCCCTAATCTCTACTCTAATTGTGAGCCAACGGTCCATTACGTTGTCGCTGATCTCTATAAGGAAACTAAACCAGGGGTTAAATTCTATAAGTAAAATAGATTGAGGATTGATATAGCGTTTAGCTGATTAATCAGGGGTTAAGTGGGCTGGCGGTCTACTGGACCTCCTCCCGGGAGTCAAAGTGATGTAATCATTTGAAATATTTCAGTGTGAAGAGGCGGACACCTCAATACTTATAACTATGCTATAAAATATAACATTTCTATGAAAAAGGACTATACAATTTTAAATCTCAAATATGTGTTCTGCCTACATAATTCAAATCCTCCCATAAGATGAAACTTCATGTGTAATATCTCCTGAACAGAAATGTTCTTTAGCTTGGCAGGAGGTGGGCAGTCACAAATGGAAAATGTGTGCAATCTCATGAGAATTTAAATCCCCCCTGAAGGGCGAGACTTCACATTTGTTGGGGGAAAAAAATATAAGATCTTTCTCTTCTCTCATATCTCAACACACCTGGAGACCAACATGACCTTTATTGAACAGTATGCTGGGCTTGAGGTTAATATTTAATGATTTGTGAGGTACTGAATTTCAAAAAAAAATTCAAACACTTAGGTCTCACTGCAGAGTTACATAAAGTGCCGGGTAACAATTCCCTTTTTAATCCATTTCAATGACCAACCCTGTTTTTTTAGCATTTTATTTCATAATTCATAAAGCTTGGCATTGACTACACACTAGTTGAACTGAATACAACTAAATTATAGTGAGTTGGAACTGAAGCGTAACCATGGCGATGCTGATGCCAGATATTACACAATATACAGACATCTTTCTTTTTTTTTACAATGATTAAATCTGTTTGAAGTCAGTTTTAGCATGAAGTTATTAACTGTATTATAAAGAGGGGAAAAATAGATATATAAAAGAAAATGTATGAAAACAAAGCAGGGATAAAACAGTACATAAAAGAACATTGTAAAGCTGCTTTTTTTGCCCAAGTTTGAGATGTGATTAAAAGATGAAAAGACTCAAAATTGTTCCCTGCAGGAGGTAAAAATTAAAGTCAGTTAATTAGAATAATATTGGCTGTTTGATCAGGGAATATTACCAAGTCTTGATTGTAGAGTACAACAAATGTTTTTAATTCATATAAGAGCCAACATTAATCATTTAATCATTTACAGTTAACTGTGGGAGCCGCTGCAAATGGAGCGAGTGAAAAGCAAAGAAAGAGGGAATGAGCTAAGTGCAAACTAGATTAAAAGTGAGGAGGAGAAAAAAAAGAAAAAAACTGAATATAAATGGGAAAAAAAGAGGGGCAGCGGAGAGAGAGAATTTGCTGATGACTGTTACCTTGGCTGCTAATATGACTGTTTCCCAGGGGGGATTGTGGGTAATGTAGTAAACAGGCCCAGTCCTTTAAGCTGTGGCCAGTGGGAACCTGGCCTGGATAATTCCCATTAGCGTCCCCATTAACTGACTCTCCTGTTCATCCATTGACTGTGTGTATGTGTGTGTGTGTGTGTGTGTGTGTGTGTGTGTTCATGTGTGTGATGCTCTCCGTGGCTCTGTGTTTGTGTCTCTCCAGCAGCATGGAGATTGAATTACCCCAGAGACGAGCTCTGTGGTAAATTGTCTTTAATAAAGGGGGAGAATTGCTTCTTTATTTATCCAACAAATAAAGACGAGTGGAATAACTTGCTTTTTGGCAGCTGATCCTGGCGCAGAGCACAACTGTGTTTGTTACCGACTGACCTTTCTCTTCATGTGGCTACAGCGGCTGGTGGTTTGTGAATAATTTGAAACTTAAAACTTAAAATCTGCCCTGTTGGTAAAAGATAATGCACTAGTGAGTCATTCAAAACTGGTTTATGAGTTGATTTATCCTTTTTAGCTACTCTATGACACTGATATTGGACAATCCTGCAAACAATGACCCTTGAAACGTCCACTGCCAATTATACATCTGTACATGTTAACTACATCATGGTTACGTTTAGGGAAATATTATATAGGCAATTTATGAAGTGAATAATGGCTGAAATCCATTTTTTGCTTCAGGATCCTATATACTAGCTGACTGTCATGACTTCCATTATTATTGTATATTATGTTGTATATTGTAACATGTGTGCTTTTTCCACTAAAGGCCCATTTATGCTCAATGTTAAATACGGATCTGGATACAGACGGAGCCTTCTGTCCGTGCTCTGCGTTCATTTCGTCCGTATTTCTGCACGTTTCCGTAAAGCTTACAGATACGGACCAAACGGAGCAGTACCACCAGAAACCACAGGGTGGCAGTGTTGCTGTCAGTACTCGATACATAGCTCTAGTGAGACACGAAGAAGAAATAACAATGGAGGAACTTTTTGAGGAAAGGTTTTGTGAGTTGGTTAGAAACTTTAAACATATTGTTTTTGTCTTTTATGCAAGAGGAACATTATCAATATCTCCTCCACAGTCGCCATGTTTGTTGAAGAGTTTGCTGTTGTCATAAACTTTTGACTCTGCACTGCCCCCCGGTGGATGTATTGGTTAACATCCATGCCAACGTAAAGGACACATGGAAGTATGTGAGCAGTGACGGTAACATTGTTTGAAAAGGACGGATACATTTTCATACGTCAGTTGAGCATAAATGGGCCCTTACAGTGCTTCACTAGCTTGTTACTCTACATATCACAACCTCTTGATTGTATGCTATATTTTAAATATCTCCAAGAACTTAAATGCTCTCCAGAGACTGAAAATATGATAGTATCTATTAGCCTTTGAGGGTTTTTCTCAACCTGACCGAACTTAATGAGTATGTCAGCTAGTGCAGCAGTGTGGCTCAGTTTTAAGTGGCTCACTGCCAAGTGGTGTAGCAAAACAGTAACATCGCCATGGCAACATGCTCCAAATGTTACCATCTTGATGCTTAGCAGTGGTTATCTTAGCTAATTCCGGTGCATTTACATTTTAATTTGAAATATCCATGAATGTACACTGTCCCTTTTTAAATAAATACACTAAACTAAACCTGACCATGTATGGGGAAGTGCTGGCTTCAGCTTTTTACAAAAAATATTCAGATATAACCGTCTTTTTGTTGTAATCATCAACATTTTCTAACTGTAACTGTAATATAATGATACGTTTTTTCTCAGTAAATGTTTTGTGTAATCAAATAAACAAGGAGATTTCCACCCAGAGGTTAAACAAGACAAGCTTTTCATTTTATTCCAGAGTCTCATACACCAGCATCATGATTTGTCTCCATCATTTTTTGGCACATTGAAACTACACAACTAGACCATAAGTGTCTTGGAGGTACAAGAGACAGATTGTTGCTGTCTCCCTTAAACTCAGGATTGGAGCGAAGCTGCAACATGATTTATACCTCAACCAACTGCAATTTATACAAGTTGAATACAATTTATTACAATTGTGCCTGTGTGTGCACGTGAATTAGTGCTGGATGGTACTCGTTGTTCTTCCATTTCATCAGAAAATGCTAAAAAATGAGTCCAGTGGTTATAGCTCATTGCATCTCTTCTTGTTTTTCCTCTATAGATCTAATCTTCTTCCTCTTCTCATCTTATCTTCCTCTCGCTGGTCCCCGGTCCTCTATGTCCCTCGCTCATTTTATCTCTATTCATCCGATGACTCCCTTCATCCCTTGCACTTTTCTCCTCGGGTCTATCTATCATCGTAATAGCCTGCTCATCTGAGTCCCGCCGCATCTCTCCTCTCATCATCCCTCTCTTCCTCTCGTCCATCTTCGCCTATCCTTCATGGAGCTGGATAATCCCCTCTTCCCTCCCTCATTTGTCTCTCTTTCTCACCTGCTCCTTTTTTCTCTTTTTATCCTCTTTTATTCCTTAACCCAAATGCAGTGGCCTTGTTGAAATATTTCTGAATAAAGCACAAAGAAAGAATCTATTATGTGTGAGGGGATTGATTTTTTTTGTCTTCCTATTCTCTCTCTCTTTCTCTTTAAGTGTTTGCTGACTTTCTTGTATTGTGTTTTTTATTTCTCTGTTTGTGCATCAGCGTCTGTTAAAGATGAACTATCATGACAAATTAGTATTTTCAATATTAGAAAAAGGAAAAATAGTGAAAAGTCACCCTTGCTCCTTTTGAAATGTCAGATTACAGCTGTAAACATCACTGAGACTCTAATGATTCATCATCGCTTTGTGTTTCCTCCAAACAGAGAGCTGTGAAAAACAACCCATTCAATGGCAAATTAAATCCATTGTATACAACATTTCTAGCTATTAGGGATATAAAGAAAGTCTGGATCACAAACTTTTTATAATGCCATCTGTAATTCCAGACATTTTAAAATCTTGCCTTGTTACAATGAGAAAGCAAAGTTAACAAAATCTAGTTTGTCATGTCATGATGTTTTGGTGAGCCCAACTTAATACACTAAATCAGGGATCCTCAAACGGTGGACTCCGGTCTGCATCCGGACCGCGGGACAACTATCTGCGGACCCTGGTCTAATCTTAAAAAAAAGAAAAATCTTGCATAAAATATTATTATTATTATTATTAAATACAATTGTTGGCGCGAGTCGAATGATCCGTTTTATCGCTGGTATGGATGTGTGACTCCAGTCCTTCACCATGTGTATTTTGGTCTCCATGGCAACAATGCGCGATAGGCTGTGACTTGTTGGGCAAGCGCAGTTCTAGCGAGACCCACATTTTGACTTTATACCTTACTTTATAACTTTTATACAGTCTATGCTTTATACTTGAGCCACAGCACAGCACTAAGAACAGCACTACAGTTCTTTCCTGTATTTTAAAAGAGAAGTGTTGATATTTGCAGGGGTTGTGAATGTATATGGTTTTGTTTTGTTTTATATAAGTATTTATTTGAATTTATGTTAAAACGAAAAATAAGTTTTGTTTTTGAGTATTTATTTGATTTTTGTTGTTTTTATGAAAAGGACATTTTGTTTTGTTGTTAAAATTAAAAATACATTTTATAGTTGAGTCATATATTCATATTTTTCTACTATAGGCTACACCACTGTATTGTTAAGTTGGTTGGTGGTGGATACATTGATTTGTTGTGGCTTGACCGACTAATAAACGGACCTTTGACTCATTGAAAAAAAAAATTGGACCTTTAAGATTCATATTTGAGGAACACTGGGCTAAACCATATAAAAAACAAGTCCTCCTACCTTGTTTTTGTTTTTTTTATCAGTGGCTTGGTACTAATGAGCTATAGGAACAAATATATGAGCGTTCCCTATCTGACTCAGCCTTGCAGATAAATACTGACAAATAATCTTTAGCTGCAGTCATAGTAACAAAGCTTCTGCTTCTGAGCGAAGACTACAAGAGGTTGCTAGCCGAGAAAGGGTGATTACGTTTGACCAATGCGGAGGAGAGGCTGAATACATTAGTAATGGAGGAATACAGAATCAGCAGCTGGAGTTGGAGCAAAGCTTCAGTAATGACTAATCACATCAGCTCTTCTCAACCTTTTTTTTAAAAGCAGCAACAGGATGATGTCTCCAACAGAGAGAGAGAAATCAAAAAAAATGTACTCATGGGTTAACTTACATATGATTTCAGAGTTGTAGCAATTATTTTTTCTTTCTTTTTTAACCCTCCTGTTGTCCTCGAGTCAAGGAAGGAAGGGAGGAAGAAGGAAGGAAAGGAGGGAGGGAAGAAGGGAAGGAGGAAGGAAGGAAGTGAGGAAAGGAAAGAAGGAAGGGAGAAAGGAAAAGAAGGAAGGAAGGCTGGTGGGAGGGAGGGAGGGAGGGAGGAAGGAGAAAGGGAGGGAGAAAGGAAAAGAGGAAGGAAGGAAGGAAAGAAGGACAGAGGAAAGAAGGAAGGGGTGAAGGTAGGGGGAGGAAAGAAAGAAGGAACGGGTGAAAGTAGGGGGAGGAAAGAAAGAAGGAAGGGGTGAAGGTAGGGGGGAAGAAAGAGAGAAGGAGGGAAGGAAGGAAGGAGGGAGGAAGGAAGGACAGAAGGAAGGAAGGAAAGAAGGAAGGGAAGAAATAGAGAAGGAGGGAGGGAGGAAGGAAGGAAGGAAGGGGGATGGAGGGAGGAAAGAAGGAAGGGAGGAAATAGAGAAGGAAGGAGGAAGGAAGGACAGACGGAAGGAAGGAAGGAAAGGAGGAAAGAAGGAACAGTCAAAATAGACGGGGTCAATTTGACCCGAGAGGACGACACAAAGGTTAACAGCAACAAAATAGTAGTATACGAGTGGAAATGGCAAAGGTCTTCGGAGGGTACTTTAAAATCAAGGCAGCATTGTTAAAAATGTTGCGCTGCTAAAAAATGTGAAATTTGGTGAGAACACATAAATGCCAGATAAAAATGCTCAGCACCACGCCGCACTGTTCCAGCTGATCAGCTCTACCTCCCTGAGAGCTGCTGCAGAATTCACTAGAGGAGAACATGAGCTGAGTCCGTTTCTCCCTTTGGAACGAATGACTCTCCAGAGACATGCGGCACCGCTCCTGCCTCTGCTTATAGTAAGACGGGCGGATAAATGAGGTGAAGGAACGGAGGGGAAATAGCAGAAGGAGAGGAAAACAAGAAAAACTGATGAGAAAACAGAAGCTGAGGAGGATGTAATGGAGAGATTACAGATGAAAGAAATAATAAGAATGAATAATGTGTCTCATTTCATATGGAGATATTTCAACAAAAAGGCAAAGGAAGGTAGGAGGGAGGGAAGGAAGGAAGTAAGGAGAGAGGAAAGGAAGGAAGGAAGGAGGGAGGAAGGAGAGAGGAAAGGAAGGAAGGAGGGAGGAAGGAGAGAGGAAAGGAAGGAAGGAAGGAAGGAAGGAAGGAGGGAGGAAGGAGAGAGGAAAGGAAGGAAAGGAAGGAGGGAGGGAGGAAGGAAGGAAGGAGGGAGGAAGGAGAGAGGAAAGGAAGGAAGGAAGGAAGGAGGGAGGAAGGAGAGAGGAAAGGAAGGAAGGAAGGAAGGAGGAAGGAGAGAGGAAAGGAAGGAAGGAGGGAGGAAGGAGAGAGGAAAGATAGGAAGGAAGGAAGGAAGGAAGGAAGGAAGGAAGGAAGGAAGGAGGGAAGGAGGGAAGGAAGGAAGGAAGGAAGGAAGGAAGATAAACTGAGATAAAAGATACATTGAAAGATTGATTGGAGTGAGAAGAAACACCACAGAGCTGCAAATGATCACAATTATGAAGAAGCATCTTTGTTTCAAGCTATAGCAACACGTCTCTATATGGAATATGTGTTAACGTGCTTTCTGCCTGCATGTTCATATGTGATAAGCCAACTATAGAAATTCTCCGTGACCAACCAAATTGGCTGCACCTGCCTGACTGAAGAAACAGAAATTGCTTAGTTTATGTTGCAGATTTATGAGCTGTGGGAGGTTTGGCAAAGGCAGCAAAACAACATTAACTTCGAGCACCAGCATATCCGATTTAGAAAGTACTCAGTGCTTCTTAAAATGATTGCCTGCTAGGCGCAATTTAGGCACATAAAGCACAAAAGCAACTAGCAGCGAGCTCTGATTATTCTCATCATAAAAAAAAAAAAAAAAAAAAAAAGCGACACAGACTAAGCAGTACTCTTGAAGTCTAAGTGACGGGGTTGGGCCACTCGAAAACACTTGAGCGAAGTCTGATCATTGTTTCAGTGATGAGTTTGGATGCTGAGGAGATTTTGTCGGGATTAAAACAGTTTCTAGTGGATGGAATTACTTTTTGTTAGAAATTTAACCCTTAAACAGGCAGGAGTGGAAAATGAGATGTGAAAACAATTGGCACCTAAAAGTAAAACATTTCCACAAAAACTTTAAATATATAAGGAGAAGTGAAACATTTTTGCTTTCCCTGGTTATTAATATCACACGCACTAGTTTCTAAACTGATTTTTATCAAAACATCGGCCTACAACAAGGTAGGAAGGTAGGAAGGAAGGAAGGAAGGAAGGAGGGAGGGAGGGAGGAAGAAGGAAGGAGAGGAGGGAGGAAGGGAGAAAGAAGGAAGGAAAGGAGAGAGGGAGGGAGAAAGAAGGAAGGAAAGGAGGGAGGGAGGGAGGAAGAAGGAAGGGAAGGAGGGAGGAAGGGAGAAAGAAGGAAGGAAAGGAGAGCGGTAGGAAGGAAGGAAAGGGGCACGGCGGGAAGGGAGGGAAGGAAGGAAGGAAGGATGGAAGGAAGGGAGGGAGGAAGGAAGGATGGAATAAAAAGGAAGGAGGGAGGAAAGGAAGGAAGGAAGGAAGGAAGCAAGCAAAGAAGGAAGAGTCAAAACAGACAGGGTCAATTTGACCCGGGAGGACGACAGGAAGGTTAACCAATTCAAGCCATTGACTGACCTCAAGCACTTGAACATCTGGGCAAAGGTAGCCAACCTCTGCATATCCCCAAAATACTGATGCTATGTTCTTCAGACCAAAACATTTGCACACAATGTCCCACCTCAAAGACTACCAAACACCCTATCAATGTCCTTGTGGTACCAATATGTCGGGATCAGAACAGTTTGCATTGGATGAAATTACTTGTTTAAGGAATTATAACAGTCCTGTTCACTGGATGTCCTTGGGATTTTTACCTGACAGGAAGTTAACACATCAATTAGAGGACTCTGAGTCATACACGGGATGAAAAAGGACAGCTCCTGACATGTCTGTTAGGTCTTTTTTAATTTAATGATGTCCTTTTTATTTGTGTCGGACACTTCTTTAATATGATCAAATCTGTTTGCTCACAGCAACACCTGCACCTGTGAAACCTGTGTGGAAACCAGCTAGTGGGAAACAGCAAGTACACAATCAAAATCACATAATTACAAAAAGAGGACAATGAGGCATTTGGGCTGCGTTTGCTGGCGGTTAGATTTTTGTCATCATGTGGTTGCTGCCGTGGTAACAATGGGACTGGTTTTATGTGGCCAATTTGCTCTGGGATGAATGGGCACAGTATCAATGCTGCAGCTTCTGTAGTGTGCATCAACACTACCGGGAAGCATCTGTAAGCAAGGTGGAGCCATTCATGCTACACTCAGAGCCACGCTGACAATATAACACTGATACATGAACCGTTAAAGACCATGAATACAGTCAATGATTCAACTTTGTGTCGTCCTCCCGGGTCAAAACTGACCCTGTCTGTTTTGACTGTTCCTTCTTTCCTCCCTCCCTTCCATCTTCCTACATCTTTCTTTCCTTCCTCTCTTTTTCCTCCCTTCCTTCCTTCCTTCCTTCCTAACTGACCATGAATACAGTCAATGATTAACTTTTGTGTTGTTCTCCTGGGTCAAATTGACCCTGTCTGTTTTGACTGTTTGACTGTCTTCCCTCCCTCTCTCTCTCCCTCCCTCCCTTCCTTTCTTCCTTCCTTCTTCTCTCTTTCTTTCCTTCCTCTCTCTTTCCTCCCTCCCTTCTTTCCTTCCTCCCTCCTTCTCTCTTTCTTTCCTCCACCCTATCATTTCCTTCCTTCCTTCCCGCCCTCCTTCCTTCTTTCCTCCCTCCTACCTTCCTTCTTTCCTTCCTCCTTCCCTCCTTTCTTTCCTTCCTTCATTTGCTCATCCCTCCTTTCCTTCCTTCTTCCTCCCTTCCTTCCTCAACTCGAGGACAACAGGAGGGTTAAAAGAGGAGGTTAGATGCCAGGGCAACAACTCCAGTAGGAAGATAAGAAAAAGGATAATATTCACCAAAGATACCAGAAACTTCATATTATATTTCTCAAAGAGTATTTTAGTGATTGCGTCTTCTCTTTCTGTAGAGATAATTTTAAAAACATAAAATTATAACTGAACTTTAAACTACAGCAGAAGCATCATCTAAATCTGAGTGAGAGTCTGGATGTGAGACATGTTCTTTCATTTGTTGCTAAATTCAACTAAATATAACATTAATATTGATGAAGAATGAGCTGAATTAATTTGAAAGTTAAACTTTGAGGCTGTTTATTAGCTACTGTTGAGATATTTAATGTTTGTGCAGTCATGAGCTCAGTTCCCAGAATCATCCTTGTGGGTTGAAACTCTGTTGAGACAGCATATTATTAGATATTTCTCTCTAATTCCCCCAAAATATAAATCTTATGTGTCAGCCATGGACTGCTCTCTCTCTCTCCTTCTGGCTCTCTGTAGTTATCTTGAGCAGACTTGATGTAACTGGTTTACCTCTCATTAGGGTTGGGTATTGCCTGGATTGTATCAGTACTGCCATAAATACTGATAGAGCTTGATACTTTGATTGATGCTTCTCTCCATAGTTTGGTGCAAAAGACATGGCATGAAAAGATGTGACAAGATGCAATGTTTATTTATTGACTAACGCTAAATGAGAAGTGCTAACTGCATGCTAACTGTGTCCTGAGTGAACTGAGTAACTAGAGACTTATTCTTATAACGATAAGGGCTGCAAAGAAAATCTTGGTCAACTGGTAATCTACCTTCTCTTCAACTAATTCATTGGTTGATGGGGGGGGGGGAGCGACATTCATGTAACAAGCAAAGTTAGCACTCCAAGCTAATACGTGCTAATACTGCTACGTAGTTTGTGGATGAAATCTACTGTCAGCAACACTAGATATCAAACAAAAGAGAAACTGTTACTGTGAGCTGTAAATTCATCACTCCTAAGCAGAGGGCAGAACGTAATGTTATCTCAGAGCCTGATAAGCTCAGGCCAGACCTCTCTTCCTCCGGTCAGCTCTCCTTCCTCAGTCTCGGTCTCATCCTGCATGGTGGCTGTCTCCCTGGCTGACCAATGTTGTCTTTCTTTTTTCCATTTTAAGGTGGAAATGAACCAGCATTAAGATACATTATCTCCACATGTGCCGGCTAAGTTACATAAATACCAACAGCAGCACCGTTTGTCCAGGGGCTTTCAATATGAAACAACCCTTACTTCTAATTTCTATTTCTGTATTTCTATATTTCACATTACAGAATATTTTCTTGGGTGAAAGTTACCTGGATCATGTTTTTCATCAACATACTTACACTGCCTGTACTTTTTCTTTGTTTTTTTTTAAGGATCGGTTGCTATAATTGCTAATCTGCATTCACCACCTCCATTGTAGGCATTCAAAAAACAATCTGGTAAATTAAGGCACATTGGGAAAGCAGTGTGAGCCTCCAAAAGCTTTTTCAAATAAACTTCAGTTTGACACAATTCATTTCCAACCCTTTGTCTCTGAGTCTGACTGAAAACAAAAACACAGAAAGAAGCTGACAGCATCTTCTCTACTTCCAGGGAAACTTGCTTAATTAGGTGCCTATTTGTGTGCAAAAGCTAGTTCATTTACAAGTGTGAGGCTCTGCTGAGGTTAGATAAAGCCTGTGATGGTGGCTGAATTATAAAGAAAATATAGACTGATACAGATCATATTGGTAAAAACAAATTGATGTTTTTTTTGTTTTGTTTGTTTATTTAACACCAATGTGGTTAAATCCCACTCCTTCCAACAAGTCATAATTATAGCTTGTTGCTTTCTAATCTAAAGACATGTTCACACTTATGATGTATTTCTGCCTCAATGACTGACTCATATCCAGCACCTTGAACAGCAACCAAGATACTGGGCTGGCTGTTCTGGCAAGAAGGCAGCTGTCCATGGTGCTGAACTGGAGCCAGAGAGAAAGAACTGTATCATATGAATGGGTGTCATCTCTCATTATCCAGATACATAATAGTTGTCTTAATTCGTCAGCATGATCAGTTATTTTATTGACATTAATATTTTTTTAAATCAATTGAGAGCATTAATTATCTTCCTTTTGAAATGGTAAATGGAAAATCAAGTTGAAAGTGGAGGTGTTACTTACTTGGCACCCTGTTAATTGCTTTAAGAGGACGCAGTACCCTCACTGTCCTGATGGCGGTGAAGTTGACGTTCTGCAGGTCCAGTGAGTATTCAATCATCCTGGAGAAAACACACATAAACACATCCACAAACTATGTTAATACTTACACATCCCACCAGCATTTAAAGAAGAATGAAAACCAAAAAAATTAAAACTATTATAACCGATATGATCAACAAAGAGGGGCGATTTCATCTGACCTTCCGAGCTATGTTGATTTAATCCCCACTCCTCCTTCCATGTTTGTGCCTATTACAGAGCTTAATATGAATTAATTAGCTGGAATCCATGTAGCTAATGAACCAAGACATTTAAGAAGAAACAGGAGTCAGTGGAAAAATAAGTGTCTGGCACTCTGTCCTTAACTTAACCATTGATTAGTTTGCAGCTGGACATGAATATTAATGCTTTTAGGTGTTTATCTGTTTACAAGGAAAAAGTTACAAAGTGCTGCATCGGCACTAAAAAGTAAAGCAGTCCATCATTTCGACATCGATGGAAGAAGATGTCAAAGCACTAGTGAAGAAGTACAGTAAACCTCCATCCATGATAACTGGATATAACATTTACTGCATGCTGTCAAAGCATCAAAGTGTATCTTGTCGGTTCGCGGGTGTGCACAAGCATGAGAGGCGTAAGATTAAACCTGCAACCATCTGAGAGATGAAAGCAGAGCCTTGTGAAGGAGAAGGGGATTGGAGGTGGAGGTGTGGGGAGTGGGGGGTAAACATGCTTGAAGTAAGACTAGGTGTGGAATAATAGAGACAGAGGAGGGAAGCAGAAAGCGAGTATTTTGCTATATTTGACCTATTTCTGACTGATATATTACAAGGAAAACATACTTTGCCTGAAGAATGGCAGGAAGAGAGACAGTGACAGTGCAAAGAAAGAGGAGGAAGACAGAGGAAGAAAGAAAAACAAAACAAAACAAAACAAAGGGTTGACAGGAGATGGAAAAAGATTGAGATGAGGATGGATAGATCAGAAAAGAATGTGAGTAAAGTACCAAGGGATGATTAAGTGCAATATAACGATGGCAATAAAGCAAGATTGAGAGAGGGAGAGAGCCTGAAGGTTTTATCAAGTGCTGGAGATAATTACAATGATAGGAAAAGAGAGAGAGGAAGGGATGGAGTGAGAGAGAGAGAGAGAGAGAGAAAGAGAGAGAAAGAGAGAGAGAAGAGTGTAATATGCATATACCTGGCTGCTCTCAGATAGAGAGAAGGGGGTGGGAGGGGGCGAGAATTGTCAAGATGTGTGAAAAAGAAAAGTACAAGCAAGAAGCTGAGGTAAGTTTCAAGTATCTCACCCTAAATATTCTCCTCTGAGATATTCCAGCGCTCCACAATAACAAGCTCATTTCAGCGAGAGGAGTTTAGTGTTTCTAAAAAGCACCAGCCAATTATTCATACCTGACCTTTTGACTTACAAATCAGGAGAGGAATCCTTACTTAATTTTTTTTCTCTCTTTTTTTTTGACCGCTAAATAACTGAAATAGACAGTAACATCTAAATCCTCCAATTTCCTGCTGTTCCAGAGGAAGTTTCACAGTTTGAATTGGAGTCCAGAGAGAAGTTTCAAAGTTGGAAAACATGAGTAAGTTATGTAAGGATGTAAGATTGAAAAAGAAAAAAAAAAGGGAAAACATGGTTATGTCAAGCTTTTGCCGGGAAATATAGGCACTGCCAACTTCAATTAAATGTCAGAGTTCCCAAAGTTGTAGAACATTTTACAAGTTGGCAAAAAAGAAAAAAAAACCATAAAGTTTTAACGTTGAAACCAGGCGGGGAGTTCTGGTCCTCTGAAATGAGGCCAACGCAGAAGTAACTTAGAACTGCATTCTATCAAAAGGCCACCAGGGGGCGACCGTCTCTATACAAGTCAATGGAGAATTGACCAACTTCTCACTTGATTTCTAACCTCAGTAAACGTTTTCAAAATGTGTTTATGGTCTCAATCGCTAGTTTAAAGCCTTCTTCAATGCAGTATGATGTTCATTTGGGACATTTTGGCCTCCCTGATTTTATATTTGACGATAAAGCAGGGTATGCATTAGGGCGTGGCTACGTCGTGATTGACAGGTTGATTGTCCTCGAGATCCAGCCCTCGCAACCATAGCAACCTCCCCACTCCGCCCATGACTCCTCCTCATGCCCATATGAGTAGAATCCCTGTTTTTATTTTTCCCAGCATGCACCTGAAATTTTCAAGATGGCGCTGCCCAGATTCGAAACTATTGGCGTCTGAGCAGCAGTCCACAAACCAATGGGTGACGTTACGGATGTTACTTCCATTTCTTTTATACAGTCTCAATTCTTTGTCCAGCATTAGTGATCACAATGCTCATGCTCCAAAGCATCTGTGAGGCGTGCATCTATCTCAGCGAGCCATGAAATATGAAACTATATCCTCTCCTGATTTCACTGCACTACCGTAACCTTGGTGATGACAGGAGGCAGCGAGCCCTCAATTCAGACAAAACCGTCCTAGTAAAAACACACACCAAGCATGAAAAGCGAGGTCGGAGTTCGCAGAGTATACCTGGATGATGTGACTGTATCTGTGTGACCAGAGAGTGGTGGCCATGATGCACTTTGACAGGCATTTGTTATGAAGGGAGTGGAGAGCTTCGTCCACGCTTACTGTACAATGGGATATAATATATAAAAAAATAAAAGGTCTGACAGCTACTTTGCAGAGCGCAGGGTGAACAGGGAGAGATGACTGTAGTTTGTAGTTTAGTGTGTATATGTGTGAGTGTGAGCGAGTAGATGTGTAGATGTATGTCAATATTTCGGCTAATCCTCCGCCGCAGGGAGAGAACAAAATGAACTGGACTGAGAGTTAGTACAATTGCACGGCAGCGTTTCAACAGCTGCTATTTTAATAATTAATTTGTTGCAGTGGGTTGACAGGACAGGTGTGTGTGTGTGTGTGTGTGTGTGTGTGTGTGTGTGTGTGTGTGTGTGTGTGGGACAGGGACATGTGGGGATCTGTCATTTTGGGCAATTTTTACAGCAATTTTAGATAAGACAGCTCATTTTGGCCACACAAACACACAAGATTACACATACGAGTGTGGGCGAACAATCACGAGACACACACACACACACACACAGATGTAAAGACACACAGTCCAAGGGGGATGAGGGTAAAGCGTAATTATTCCTGATGCACCCCAATTTTTCACACACTGAGCAGATGTACTGACAGATAACCTAAGTCTCTCTCACACACACACACACACACACACACACACACACACACACACACACACACACAGACACACACACACACAAAGTAGGGAAAGTGCTCGGGGCAGACTCTGGGCTCTCAAAAAGCTGTGTCAAATCAGAAGAAGACAGAGGACACACACACACACACACATTTTCACTCTCACACTTAAACACTCAAGCACTCGCACACTCCTGAAGAGTGTATTACATAAGCAAGGAACCCACACACACACACACACACACACACACACACACACACACACACACACACACACACACACACACACACACGTCAAACTAAATTTAGTGTCTGTCTGTGTTTGAGTTAGGACTGCTCTCCAACCAAACAGCTTCATGAATATTTGAAGGTATGAACTAGATGACTTTTGTTCTAGCAGCTTTAAACGAGAGACTCTGCTAAAATATCCTCCTTCTCTTTTTTGGGGGATTTTCTCTCTGTGGTGTGTCTTCCCCTCGAGGGAGCTGCTCCGTCTCTGCCGTTTGCTTCCCTTTCCCCCTCCAAAAAAGCTCCGTCACAAGTTAGCTTTATGAAATATTCTCTCAGGAGTGATCAGAGTGGAACAGTGGGAGGGTTTTCTCCAGGGTTGGTCCTGCTGGTTGAATGAGAAAGCTTTGAAAGTTAGAGCTATAATGTGAGAGAGACGACTATTTGAAATGCCACACAGGACTCGTGAGAAGATTTGTAAAGTTAAGTTAATAATTCCAGTCATGAGACAAAGTGAAAGCATGGAGAGAATGTACGTTTGTATTATAGTAAGAGGGGAACAAAGCAAGTAGTAAAAACTCCTCAATTCTTTTAAAATCACATTAAAATTCGTAGAAATCCTTCCTTCCTCTTTTCCTTTCCTCCCTCCTGCCCTCCTACCGTCCTTCCTTCCTTCCTTCCTTTCCTCCCTTCCTTCCTCCCTCCTTTCCTTCTTTCCTTCCTTCATTTCCTTCCTCCCTTCCACCCTCCCTCGTTCTCTGTTTCTTTCCTCCCTTCCTTCTTTCCTCTGTCCTTCTTTCCTTCCTCCCTCCCTTCCTTCCTTCTTCTTTCCCTCCCTCATTCTTTCCTTTCCTTTCCTACCTTACTTCCTCCCTCCTTTCCTTCCTTCCCTCTTTCCTTCCTCCCTCCTTTCCTTTCTTCTTCCTCCCTTCCTTCCTTCCTCCCTCCTTTCCTTCCTTCTTTCCTCCCTCCTTCTTTCCCTCCCTCATTCTTTCCTCCCCCTACCTTCCTCCCTTCCTTCTTTCCTCTTACCTTCTTTCCTTCCTTCCTTCTTCCTCCCTTCCTTCCCTCTTTCCTTCCTCCCTCCCTTCCTTCCTCCTTTCCTTCCTTCTTCCTTCCTCCCTTCCTTCCATCCTTCCTCCCTCCCTCCTTTCCTTCCTTCCTTCCTTCCTTAACTCGAGGACAACAGGAGGGTTAAACTAATCAGTACTAATGACTCACTCGGTCATCATCAGTGAGTCATTCTGTTATTCAATCTTTAACAACTCAGAAAGGTAAACTTCAGGTTGAGTTTTAATGAGAACCTTTAAGGACACATAACAAAGTTGGAACAGTGGATGAAGGTTTTGTGTCGGCTTGAGGCCTCCTCCTCACAGCGCTCCCTCTTATTTTCCTTCATTTCAATCAAATGAAAGTGGCGTTCCCAACAGTGTTAATTATTTTGCATGGCGCAGTGAACTTCAAAAAGCCACATTCACATCAGTCAGTATCAACATGGCTCTTACATCATTAGATTGTTGTACAAATAACTTCTGTGCCTAAATAAGTCAGAGATTTAATAAATCATCTCTAATCTGCATTTTAATGATGTTGACACATCATTTACAAAGTGCATGGTATCTGTTCAAGAGTTTATAAGCTGATGTATGTAGTTTATATGTATTAGACCCTTTTACAATGAATAAATGCTCATCATGTTTTTAAATATCACCCATCTGATTCTGATCTGATGTTGATACCAGGATCAATATTAATAATATTTTTATAATTTCATAATTTTCCCAACCAGCATATCTATGATATATTGACCCAGTCCTTGTTTGCTAAGAATTTATTTTTCTGCTTTTGAATGTGCTAAAATTGCTAAATTGACTTGAATTAATTATCAATTAATTTTAATTTATTAATTTGTTTTTTCTTGTTTCAACCCCTCAGTATGTTGACTGCTTAGTACACAAGTCTCAGTTTTATGCACTTATGTATAAAAGATGATGGAGTAGATCAAATAGCACATAGGAGATGATACTGAGCAGGAGTGAAGCATTGTTTATAAAAAGTCAAATTGAAGCAATAACAAATAAGATAATATGCTAATAGTTTGTAATTATTTAAATGGTAAATATCACAATGGTTTGTTCTACTTATATAATAAACTAATCCACTGTCTGCATCCTGAAAAATCAGCAGCCATTTTCACAATATTACAATCCGAATAAAAGCTCTCAAGCATGTTTTTATTTTTAATTTTCCAAATTCTGTAAGACTGGGGCATGAAGACACTCACTACACCAGTCTACCAGCAGCAACAGCCAAAAAGTCATCGAATTTGGTGCAACATAAATTAGAAAAAATCTATTTAGCTATAGTGATTCCAGCTTTGGAAATGCACAATAACACACAGCTAAATAGATATTATAGATTTAGGTAATTCCAATGACTCTACACTGGCCTAATAGGCATGAATAAACTAATATGGCAATTACCAGAGAGCACTAAACGCCTCATTTTATGCCAACAGTCCAGGCCAAAGTCCTTCTGGAGAGGATGGCATCAATTATTAAAATGAGATTAATGGATGGGGTAGATCTTCTGTCCCAGAAGTGGTTTGCAAGTCAGAGAAGATAGAGGGAGCACACACACACACATACACACAGACACGAGTGGAGTGAACACACAAATACACACATTACCCACAGCTCTGATTCACTATTTTCCCTCTTTACCTTTTCCCTCATTTTTATCTTTTTTTTTTTACCAACTTTTCCATCTCACAAAAACTCACTCTTTAACCCCTCCTGTTGTCCTCGAGTCAAGGAAGGAAGGGAGGGAGGGAGGGAGGAAGGATGGAAGCGAGGGAGGAAGGAAGGATGGAAGGAAGGGAGGGAGGAGGGAAGGAAGGAAGGAAAGGAGGGAGGAGGGGAGGAAGGAAGGAAAGGAGGGAGGAAAGGAAGGAAGGAAGGAAAGAAGGAACAGTCAAAACAGACAGGGTCAATTTGACCCAGGAGGACGACAGGAAGGTTAATCTTTCCCTTTTTTATTGCCTACATTCTGTCTCTCCATCTTTTTCCTTTTGCATTTCAAACCTTTCTACTTTCCTCATTATCTGTATTGTGTGTGTGTGTGTGTGTGTGTGTGTGTGTGTGTGTATGTGTGTGTTTTCACTATGTGTGTATTAGTGTATTATTTTCACTCTCCTCTATCTAATGAGCTACTGTTACACCTCCAGATGGGTACAGATGCTCATACATGAACTCTCTGTGTGTGTGTGTATGTGTGTGTGTGTGTGTGTGTGTGTGTGTGTGTGTGTGTGTGTGTGTGTGTGTATTTATGTGTGTGTTATATGTGCACACACGTGAATAACTTGTCAAAGAGGAAATCCAGATGTCTAACTGTTGTGGTTGCCCATCTCTCTTTCCACATGTTCCCACCCTCTGTCACATTTAAGCCCCTGACTCACATTACTTCTATATAATAAACCAGACAGAAGGAGAGTAGATGGCCGCATTGGACTCATTAAATCTGTGTGAAGACAAACCAACAATTAATCCTACTTACTGTACATGTATTATCTGTGTATGTACAAAGCCTAAATCTCATTCCTTTATGTCACAGACCTCTAATTGTCGTCTAAAAACAATTACCAGCCGTCACGTCTTCAGTCTCAAGAGAGAAGTTCCTTGTTTCGGCAGATGGCACTGAGCACGCAGGCGGAAACATGGTTCAACAACATTGTCTTTGGGGGTGAAGGAACATGTTAGCCAGTGCAATAGTGTGGCTCATTGACCCACTCATCCATATATAGGAATACAGGAAATAGGCTGTGAGTTTCTGAGGGCCGCTCCACTTTTACCGTAATAGCTGGAGAAGCTGTGTCTCAATCCTAAATATTTCATCAGTTACAGGTCTGCAGTTTGCTTATTAGTGACCTTTGGCCTATTGCAATATACAAATAAAGCTATACCTGCAGTTTCATAGGCTAAAGAAGACTGGAATAAAGTAACTCTTGTAAATTAGACAAGTTTAATCAGGATAGATGACTATGATGGAGTTATTTAACTTACAACAAAAAAAGGAGATTGACATTTCAAGTTGGAGGGTTGACTGAATATGATGCTGCTCTGTTAAAGGATAAGTACCGTTTTTTACAACCTGGACCTTATTTCTAGGATAAAATACGATCATTTACTCACCCAGACAACTTTGGTATCATTTGGAGTCGTTCGGACGAAATTAGCTCCAGTGGAGCGCCGCGTATATCCTATATAACATATAGGATAACCTTCTTATTATAGTTCACCATGGTTAAGACCTTCAATGACATCATCCAGATCAGAGGTTAGTAGGTCAACCTAAACCTTTAAACTCATTAAACACAGTCCAGAAAGCAGCAGCCACAGTGATCAAGGATAAGCATCTTCTTGGCAAGTTTTTTTTTCAAGCGAGAGGTGCTAATATCTGTCCAAACAGAAAAAAAGAAATTGGAAAGTCACAGAAGAGTCTTAAAAATCACTAAATCTAGAAAAAGAGGTTTTATAACAATCCCAATCTGTGGTTTAACATTATGGTTTACTGAGCAGCTACCCCTATGCTTGGGCCTTGTGGCTGCATGCCTTATCTCAGAGGTTTCTGCCCTCGCTGGTTAATCTACAGCTTTGTGCATACTCGTAAATAAAACCTTTCTTCCTCTGCTTGCACTGTGGCTAAACACATCCTCGACCCAGACACAATCTTCTCCTGGAACGCCCACAGATGAAATAGATCGATCTCATCTTTTACTTAGTAGGGGTTAGATTAGAAGATCAATATGTTCCTAAAATGTCAGAGTGGTATTCTAAGGAATCAGCTGCATTACCAGCAAGAAAAGAAAGATAAAAAAAAATAACTTTAACTGTGATGTAGTGGATGATTTTATTCAAAGTGAATTTCATCCAGTTTTTAATGGGTATATATATATATTTAGCGTGGGTGGGCTAAAGTCTTAATTGATCCTTAAGTGGTACATTTTATGCTATATGCAGTTTCTAGTATTCTATCATCAAAGTGAACATGTGACACCTAAAGGGAACTTAAATAGATGTAAGTGAATCATTCATTAACAATGAATAAATGTATGATAAATTGGTATCATACTGCCAATTTACAGTGCAGCACTAATTCAAGTTTTACATTTGCTGGTTTATGTATGATGTGAGGTTGATCTTTACTGGGGAAAAGTGCTCAGATGACCAGTGGCAACAGAGAAAGAGTGAATCTGTTTGACTTTATCTGAGAATAATCAGTCATGAACACACACATGATGGTGCTCCAGAGTATCAGACTCATTCACAGGCTTCATTTACTACACGCTTAGTGTCAGAAACCATTCAGGATCATTACCTCAATAAACTCATGCATCATCTACAAATTAAACTAATTACAATATGTGTGTCCATGACATATAACACCAAACACACACTGCACAAACATACATACAAGACAAGACTTATGTAGCTCAAACAAGTCCACATACTAAATGTTCTTCAACCTTCCTGTCCTCCTCCTGGGTCAAATTGACCCCGTCTGTTTTGACTGTTCCTTCTTTCCTCCCTACCTTCCTTCCGTCTGTCCTTCCTCACTCATTCTCTCTTTCCTCCCTTCCTTCCTCCTTCTTTCCTTCCTCCATCCCCCTTTCTCCCTTCCTTCTGTCCTCCCTCCCTCCTTGTCTCTTTCTTTCCTCCCCATTACCTTCCTTCTTTCCTTCCTTCCTCCCTTCCTCTTTTACTTTCTCTCTCCCTCCCTCCTTCCTTCTTTCCTCCCTCCCTCGTACCTTCCTTTTTTCATTTCCTCCCTTCCTTTTTTCCTTTCCTCCCTTCCTTCCTCCCTCCTTTCCTCCCTTCCTCCCCCCTTTCCTTTCCTTCCTTCTTCCTCTCTCCCTCCCTCCCTCCCTCCTTTCTTTCCTTTCATTCCTTCTTCCTCCCTTCCTTCCTTCCTTTCCTCCCTCCTTTCCTTCCTTCTTCCTCCTTTCCTTCCTTCTTCCTCACTCCCTCCTTTCCTTCCTTCTTTCTCCCTCCCTCCTTTCCTTCCTTCTTTCCTTCCTTCCTTGACTCAAGGACAACAGGAGAGTTAATGACTGATTGAAATATGGAGTGTAAATTAGTGTTTGCATTAATAGTGTATGGAGTAGAAACATGCACACTGACTATAAATATATTATATGGACAATACGTTACAGTACAATCCTCCGCCTTCGTAATTAACAATTTCATACATTTTCATTCTCGTATTGGAAATTGGAAGAAATCATGCAAAATAGGTGGACATTTGAATATAAATGACATTTTCTCTTTTCATTTCTCTCTTTTCTGTTTGTCCACTTCTGTGTGTGCTCTGTATTCTGCATGTTGATTATATGGACTGTATGATAAAGCAAACTGCTCGTTGATTACTTACTTGCTACATGTAGTATTTTTCTGCTCCTTCACCATGTACTATTATGTTTAATTACATACAAGTAAACTATAATCAATGTTGAAATAGCTGTGCTATTATAATATCATGTGCAATTACTGCTCCATGCAATATCTTACAGTTATTATCTACTCAGATGCATATGCATAATATTTGTCTTCATACACGTGATTGCATGTTTTTATTTAATACCAAGTGCTGCTTTACACTTTTCTCACATGTAGCTTCAAAAGTATGTTGTGACAAGAATTTAATTGCCCAGTTTGACTCATTGTTACTCTGTGTAGATGTCAAAGGACCTTTTGAACCTTTAGAGGCAAAGCTGAAACATATCCAAAGAAAAGAATAGGTGGGTCAGATACAAAATAGTTAACCCTCCTGTTGTCCTCGAGGGAGGGAGGGAGGGAGGGAGGAAGGGACGAAGAAGGAAGGAAAGGAGGAAGGGAGGAAGGGAGGAAGGTATGAGGGAGGAAGGAGGGAGAGAGAAAGGAAAAGAGGAAGGTAGAGGGAGGAAGGAAGGAAGCAAGATAGGAGGGAGGAAGGAAGGAAGGAAGGAAGGAAGCAAGGAGGGAGAGAGAAAGGAAAAGAGGAAGGTAGGGGGGAGGAAAGTGGGAGGAAGGTAGGAGGGAGGAAGGAAAGATGGAAGGGAGGAAAAAAGAGAGAAGGAGGAAGGGAGGAAGGAAGGGAGGAAAGAAAGAGAGAAGGAAGGAGAGACGAAGGAACAGTTAAAACCAAAGGGGTCAATTTGACGCAGGAGGACGACACAACAGTTAAAAGAAGAATTAACCTCACCAATGTGGATAAAAACAACAAACAGCTATTCTTCTTTTTCATTGGGGTTGCAGACTATTCTGTTTCACTGAGTAATGACTTGATTGAGTGTCTGATTCAGCACTGAAACAGCACAAGTCCTCTCTTTTCCGAGCTGATGAGATAGGATTCACTCAAAACAATGAGGTAGCTAGTTGGTTCAGTCACTAACAGGTTTGTTGTAAATATCTTTTTCACCTGAAGTCAAGAGTCCGACAATCAGATGCAAACCCCTTTTATCTACCAAGAGAATTCACCTCTATTACATTACCAGTCAGCCTTGTCACAGAACTGGGGAGTTTATTGATTTTTATAATGGGAGATTTTAGTCATATCAAATGAGAAACAGCATCACTGGAATAAAAGCAGCAAGTGAAGGTCGACACAAAAGAGGACAAAACACTAGATTTTTTGGTAAAGTACCTTCCCACGAGCAGATCAAGCTTTTAGAGAGACCTCCGTGGATCACAAGTTGATCTTTCTCATCTGTCACTACACATAAACTCAGTACTCAAAACCATAAAATGAACCAAAAACACAGATGTGATCCAACACTGGGCACTGTGACTATTTGGACAAAACCATGAATATCCAACTGGACTCTGGAGGTGACATAATTATTCTACGTTCTACAGAGACACACGCTAACGGTCACAGCCCAAAAAAATTACCCCAAAGTTCCTGCAGTGGAAATTGCCGTGATGATATTTCCCATAGTATCGAAGCCCTTTCAAGTCTACACAGCATTGTTTGGCATACCCCTTAAACACCTTAATGCACCTCCATTGGGCGCCATTGGGGCCTGCAGCCTTATCTGAGTGGAGTCCAGTCGTATTTGCAGCTCGTCAGTCGTGATGGTTGGGGGAGTATTGAGGGGAGAGGGGCAGTTCCAGATATAGGGAGCTGAGTGGGGCTCCCATAGTATCGGAGCCCTTTCAAGTCCACACAGAATTGGTTGGTATATCCCTTAAACACCTTAATGCACCTCCATCCTTACGCCATTGGGGACTGCAGCCTTGTCTGAATGGAGTCTTTCCAGTTGCATTTGCACCTGGTCAGTTGTGATGGTTGGGGGAGTATTGAGGGGAGAGGGGTAGTTCCAGTTATAGGGAGCTGAGAGGGACTGGAGGTTGATGGTCAAGGGGCTGGAGATTGGGTGTTAAACCTTTTGAAAAACAGGTTTAATTCACTGTGCCTGGCCAGACTTTCTCATACAGCTGCTGGTTTGATTGTAGCAGGTAATTCTCATCGTGTGAGTCCATACTTCGCTTTGCTTGCACTCCATCCTCCTCCTTTAGACGTCCTTGACCTCTTTGATCTTAGTTCTAAGTGGTTTCTGGACCCTCTTGATCTCCTTCTTGTCCCTTGCTTTCAAAGCCCTATTTGTGTCAATAAAGAGGGTCTTTGGGTCTTTATGTCTCTGGTAATCCAGGTTTTGTTATTCAAGAAACACAGCGTGGGTAGGGATGGCATGTCCACACAGAAGCTAATATAATCCATAATGCAGTGTGTGAGCTTGTCAATGTTCCCACCATGTGGCTTGGTTAGAGTCTCCCAGTCCATAGCCTTGAAACAGACCCTCAGACTCTCAGATTGCTGATTTTGTGTTAAAACAGCCCAAGTGAATGCAGTACTGGGAATAGGTTGTTTCAGGTACAAGTGAGAGAATGAAATAAAATCCAGGAAGTCTAGTTTACATCGTAATTAAATAGATGGACAAAGGAAGGAAAGGAGGGAGGAAGGAAGGAAGGAAGGAAGGAAGGAAGGGAGGAAGAAGGAAGGAAAGGAGGGAAGGGAGGAAGAAGGAAGGAAAGGAAAGAAGGAAGGAAAGGAGGGAGGGATGAAGGAAGGAAAGGAGGGAGGAAGGAAGGAGGGAGGGAAGGAAGGAAGGAAAGGAGGGAGTATGGAAGGGAGGAAAGGAAACAAGGAAGGTAGGAGTGAGGGAGAGAGAAAGGAAAAGAGGAAGGAAGGAAAGAAGGAAGGTAATGGGGAGGAAAGAAAGAGACAAGGAGGGAGGGAGGAAGGACAGAAGGAAGGGAGGAAAGAGAGAAGGAGTGAGGAAGGACAGACGGAAGGAAGGAAAGGAGGAAAGAAGGAACAGTCAAAACAGACGGGGTCAATTTGACCCGGGAGGACGAGACGAAGAAGATTAAAGGACATCGAAGAGATCAATGAATTTGAAGAAGCACAGAAATGTATAAAACTATGAGACAGGATTTCACAGCTGTGGGAAGTTGTAAGGATGGAAATCATTCTACTGTATCTTTCACTGGGATGATTAGTAAGCAGCATACAAGCACAGTCAAAAGCTTGGGCCTACAAAGGTGTGTCCAAACATCTTTTACATGCTACTGTAAAAGCAGCATTCAATTTACCAACCAATCTATAAGAAACATATGCTTGGAATACCAATGCAGCATCTTGTCAGTCTCAACATGGCCGTAGTGCAATCTTTCAAAAATGATTTCTTAGCAATAAACACATTTCTGTTCCACGTGAAAGCCAGTAATCATTTTGAGCTTTGTTTAACCTTCCTGTCGTCCTCCCGGGTCAAATTGACCCCGTCTGTTTTGACTGTTCCTTCTTTCCTCCCTTCCTTCCTTCCTCCCTCCCTCCTTCTCTCTTTCTTTCCTTCCTCTCTCTTTCCTCCCTTCCTTCTTTACTCTGTCCTTCTTCCCTCCCTTCCTCCCTCTTTTCCTTTCTCCTTCCCTCCCCCTTCCTTCTTTCCTCCCTCCCTTCTTTCCTTTCCTCTTTTCCTTCCTCCCTCCTTTTCTTCCTTCCTTCCTTCTTCCTCCCTTCCATCTGTTCTTCCTCCCTTCCTCCTTCTCTCTTTCTTTCCTCTTTACCTTCCTTCCTTCCTCCCTCCCTCCTTCTCTCTTTCTTTCCTCCCCCTACCTTCCTTCCTTCCTTCCTTCTTTACTCTGTCTTTCTTCCCTCCCTTCCTCCCTCTTTTCCTTTCTCCTTCCCTCCCCTTCCTTCTTTCCTTTCCTCCTTTCCTTCTTCCCTCCTTTTCTTCCTTCATCCTTCCTTCCTTCCTCCCTCCTTCCTCCCTTCCTTCCTTGACTACAGGATAACAGGACGGTTAAGAACATGAATGTTTCCATCCAATATTTCATTAAAACGATATGAGCGGGCTTCACTTATTTCTGTCACAGGAGAAGAACCACTATGGTGTGAATATAGATATATATGTAAACTGCCAACCCATACCGGGATCAATTATGACTTCCCATCTGCTCGCCTTATCAAGTAGAAGGTTTGGCAGCTCCGAATGTAAAGGGAGGGAGACAGTTAAGATATATAGTGTAAGCATATGTTTTATACATGAAGGAGTGTACAGTTACACTCACATACACATGTATAGTACAACAGAACAGGGAGAAACAGATGGCACTGACAAAAAAGAAAGAAAAAAAAAAGAATCAAATACAAACAACAGTGACTCACAAAGACAAACACATTTGTTCAGGCGCAGGTATGGATTCATCAACATGACATGAGAGTAACACACGACTGAAATCAGTGTCAGAATCCCTTCTCAAGACGAGAAAAGACATTTCCTTCATTCAGTTTGCTTGTTTCACTGTTTACATTTAAATATCGGCAAACCCAACAGCCATATTGATATTATCCTCTATAGCAGGGGTGTCAAACATGCGGCCCGTGGGCCAGAACCGGCCCGCTTCCTGTCTTCTTTTCCTTTCTTCTTTTCATTCTTTGCTACTTAATTCCTTTCTTCCTTCCATCTTTCCTTCCTTCCTTCCTTCCTTCCAAATGTCCTGTCTTCCCTCCACATTTTCTTCCTGTCTTCTCTTTCTTTTTCTCCTTCCTTCCTTCCCTCCTTCCTTCCTTCCTTCCTTCCTTCCTTCCATTTGTCCTTTCTTCCTTCCATCGTCCCTTCCTTCCTCACTCCTTGACTCCTTCCTCCCTCCCTTTCCTTCCTTCCTTCCTTCCTTCCTTCCATCTTTTTAATGATCTGGCCCACATCAGATCAGATTGTACTGTATGTGGCCCTTGAATGAAAATTAGTTTGACACCTCTGCTCTATAGGACTCAACTTTACGTTGATATTTCTGACAGTGACTGATGATGGAGGAAGTGAAAAACAAACTAATAATCTTATGTTTAGTAAGACCTGCTGCAAAAACCAGTCCCAGAAGAAGAAGCATTAGCAGTTATGAACCTTGTGTTCTTAATTTTGAGTGCCACTTAAGTTATACATATAGAGTATATATAATTTAATTAGTTAAAAGGACAGACTGGCTCTGTCAGCACAATCATCAACTTCGCCAGCATTTTCTCACATATTTTTTTTTTCTTACTGTATGTTTGATTAACAGAACCACAGTGTAATCTGAGCTATCCTCTGCAGAGTAATTATTTATTTATTATGGAAACTATGTGAGGCTGCCTTCGTTTATACTCTGATTTTAGGCTTTCTGAGATGGAAGTTGACATTTGTGAGGAAACATGGTAAAATATTGGATCACTGGTCCATAGCAGTGGTTTCAAGTACTCTGGCTGTCACATTTAACCCTTTCATGCATGGATTATGATAACCTCAGACCGGATATTACATTATTATAACATAAATGCAATGATTTACAAGCAAAAAAGTGACTGCAGATGAAGTGGTAGTGTATAGGATGATGCACTAGTCTACTGTGGTGGCTGAAGTGCAACTATACCATTAAAATATATAAGAATCCATCATCATGCATATAGAAAACAGCTCATGAATAGCTGTCCACTGTAGTGATCATTATGTGTGAAAGGGTTAAGGTTTGTATACCTGCATCTACAAACCAATCAGAGTATAACATGAAATGATACCCTGGTCTTCATGACATTTTAATAAGGTTGGGGGAGGGGGGGGGCATGCACACACAAAATGATGAATACAAAATGAAAAAGAAGTTTGTGTGTATAGATGATGTGAGCTGATGATGCACCACTCCTTTTGCATGCTTTTTTTTTTCTGTGTACATCCCACCGCTACGATTCACCATGCATACTGAAAGATTTCATTTGACCCGTCTCACACAGTTTGACACGCAATAAACATACGCCATCACACTGTGCAAAGGTACCTTTCATGAGCTAAAAGCTGTTTCATGCACCTTTCCAGCCTGGCGAGGATGAAATCATCAGTGATACACAAGATTATCCGCCACTGTGGTGAATCTGTAAGCAGCTAAACTTCTGTGCAGCATCACCCATCAGGAACCGATCATGCAACAGCAGCATCTAACTGTTACTACAGCAGCTTTAACCCTCCTGTCGTACTCCCGGGTCAAATTGACCCCAACTCTTTTTACTGTTCCTGCTTTCCTTCCTCCCTCTTTCTTTAATTTTTCCTTCGTCCTTCCCCTCCTTGCATACTTCTTTCCTCACTTCCTTCCTTCATTCATTCCTTCCTTCTCTCCTTACTTCCTTCCTCTTTTCCTCCCTCCTTACTCCTTTCCTTCCTCACTTCCTTCCTTCATTCCTTCTCTCCTCCCTCCCTCCCTCCTTACTCCTTTCCTTCCTTCCTTCTTTCCATCCTCCCTTCCTTCCTTCCTCATTCCTTTCATCCTTATTTCCTTCCTTCCTCACTCCTTCCTTCCTCCCTTCTTTACTTCCTTCCTCTTTTCCTCCCTCCCTCCCTCTTTACTCCTTTCCTTTCTTCCTTCTTTCCGTCCTCCCTTCCTTCCTTCTTCCTTCCTTCCTCACTTCCTTCCTTCATTCCTTCTCTCCTCCCTCCCTCCCTCCTTACTCCTTTCCTTCCTTCCTTCTTTCCATCCTCCCTTCCTTCCTTCCTCATTCCTTTCATCCTTATTTTCTTCCTTCCTCACTCCTTCCTTCCTTCCTCCCTGCTTTACTTCCTTCCTCTTTTCCTCCCTTCCTTCCTTCTTCCTTCCTTCCTCATTTCCTTCCTTCCTCCTTTCCTTCCTGCCTTACTTCCTTCCTCTTTTCCTCCCTCCCTCCCTCCTTACTCATTTCCTTCCTTCCTTCTTTCCGTTCTCCCTCCCTTCCTCATTCCTTCCTTCCTTATTTCCTTCCTTTCTTCCTGTCCTTCCTTCCTTCCTTCCTTCCTGTACAACAGCAGCATTAAAGCAGCCAATATGGTGCGTCAGATTGCCCATTGAGCAGTGCTGGTGCTGCTATGAGGCAGAGTGGAGAAAGTGAGCAACCGCCTGAGCAACATCCACCACACCTCTGGTTGTTATTCTTACAATAGGTTTGATAAGGATGCATTTAGAGTGTGAAATGTGTACATTTATGAGCCCTGACATTTCTCCTGTAATATGCTTTGATGTCACTTCTTTCCCAGATATATTGCTCATATTTTTCATCCATGTGCTTTCAACACATCAGCATGTCTTCACCTCCTCTCCTGCTCCCTCTGCAGAGTGTTGGAGACAGATAGAGAGTGTGAAGGGAGAGAGGAGGAGTTGAGAGAATGAATAGATCCAGAGAGAGGAGGTGTAAAGCTGGGCCTGCGCTCGTAGATAGCCTCTCGAGCGCTACCCCAGATGACAGACTCTTACAAAAGAAATACCCGCACATGTTTAAATATACAGTATGCACACACCAGCCTTATGTACACAAGGATCACGAGGGGCAGATTCCAGTTTCAATTATTCAAACATTTCCGAAGCAGAGCAACTCTGAGGGGAAAGAAATGAAATTGGTTGTTGAGCTATAATGATCGAAGCCAGAACAGCTCTGACTACTGCTTGTTAAAGACTGAAAGCCAGTTATAAAGCGTAAAGACAAGAGGGTGAAAAATGTGAAGTGTGCTAATTCGTAATGATGAAAAACAAAATTGTGAATTCATTCAAAAATGTAATTCACTACATGTTTTAAGCCCAAATATGTGCTTTTATATTCACTGTGACTGAAAACTGGTTATTTCACTCTCTTCACAAGGTGGTAGATTTGTCCTGCTTCCAGTGCAGTTTCACTTCCAAAATGTGACTAATGCCTGCTTCACACCAAACTACTTTTCAAGTGATTTCACTGTCACGGATAAATTTCCAATGTCGGATTAAAATCTTGAGAATTTTTCCAGAGTTGTGGTTGCTTGAGTTTTGTGTAAGTCATGAAACTGTTTTAAGACAGTCTTTTTTTATGTCTTGATGCTACAATTACATATGTTCAATATTATCAGCTCATGCAAATAGTGAAGTTCAATGAAGTGAACGTTAGCAACAAGCCAACTGGTTGTTGCTCTCTCTTCAGCACCAAACAGGAAGCAACAAGCTGGGTAGATATACTAAAAATGGCAGCGACTCAGAAGTGGTGCATCTTTTCTGTCCCTGTTATCTTAACTAGGATCATCTCCATATTCTTTTTAAGTTAGTTTTTTTAATGTCTTGATGTTACCATACAATTAAATATGTTCAATAAATATTATCAGCTCATGCAAATACTAAATTTCAGTAATGTGAACGTTATCAACAAGCCTATTGGTTGCTTCTCTCTTCAGCACCAAACAGGAAGCAGCAAGCTTGGTAGATAAAGCAAAAATGGCAGCGACTCAGAGGTGGTGAATCTTTTCTGTCCCTGTTATCTTAACTAAGATCATCTACAGATTCTGCAGCGTCTTCTCATTTTCTTTTTGGCTATACTCACAAGGGCAACTGTGGCCAAAAGCTGCTTCGTGCTCCGTTGTTTAACAGTTGATGTTCTTGTAAATTTCCACCAGGAGGATGAAAATTATCTCAAAAGGGATTTAGTTGTAGTCTTAAGGCCGATTTACGCTCAACAGACGTACAAAAATGTATCTGTCCTTTTCAAACAATGTTACCGTCACTGCTCACATACTTCCATGTGTCCTTTACGTTACGTAACCAGTACATCCACCAGGGGGCAGCACAGAGTGAAAAGTTTATGACAACAACAAACTCAAAAACAAACATGGCGACTGTTGAGGAGATATTGATAATGTTCCTCTTGCATAAAAGACAAAAACGATATGTTTAAAGTTTCTAACCAACTCACAAAACCTTTCCTCAAAAAGTTCCTCCATTGTTATTTCTTCTTCGTGTCTCACTGGAGCTACGTATCGAGTAGTGACAGCAACACTGCCCCCCCCCATGGTTTCCGGTGGTACTGCTCCGTTTGGTCCGTATCCGTAAGCTTTATGGAAACGTGGAGAAATACGGACGAAATGAACGCAGAGCACGGACAGAAGGCTCCGTCCGTATCCATATTTAACGTTGAGCATAAAGGGACCTTAAGTGACCCTGCAAGATCTCCAGTCTTTATACAATTATGAAGCATTGTCTTTTTTATGTGAGAGGGTGTCACACTTTAGTCTTTAGTCTATGGTGTAGGCATAAACCTCCAGTCTCCTCCTGCCTCTTAGCAAAAGTCCTAATGCTGAATAATGCCAGGTGCCAACATTAGATGACTAAACGAAGAAAAAAAAAAGACTAGCCACTATAATTCTAACACCTTCTTTTGCTTCTCTGCCTTTTTTCCCTCTCTCTATTTCTCTCTATCTCAATCCCTCTCTGTCCACTCCGCTGTGGGCGAAAAACAGTGGCGCAATGCTCCAACAAATTAGGATCAGCGTCACTCATTGGAAGTAATGTTATTACTGCAACCAAGAGCCAAGGGCAGCTGTAAATATAATCACCACACAAAAGATCTGAATATGGGGAGACAGATATCCTATGGCGCTGGTTTCATTGTGCATAATAGCTCTGCCATCGCTCCCTTAGCTGTAAGAAACCTAAGGGGAAAGACTGAGGACCAATAAGGAAATGTGTTTAATGTGGTTCAATGTGAAAAGATTAATGTACTATAGACTCGACTCATACTTCCCATTAAATATTATGGGTTTACCCAGTGGTATTTAAAATGAAAATGTTAATAAATCTCAATGACAGCTGCATCCTGATAGTTTGCAAATACATCATGCATCAAACCAGTTGAACAGTGTATCAAAATACACTTGGTTAATGCTTCATATCTACATTTAACAGCACACTTTAAAGTCTGTGTAAAGTGGGAATAAATATGTGTTCTGAGCTTGACATATCACAGAGAAGTGTGTTGTTAACCACCCTGCTAAATTTGAATGATTAAAGAAAATCGCCAAATATATGAAATTAGGCTTCAAAGTTGTGTACAAATCAGCCTCTTTCTCTGCTCCCAAACGCTGTGCGAGTGCCCTCCGAGTTGGCTGAAGCCCCGCCCCCTACCAAATGTCACCTGTCAATCAAAATCACCACCTCTACCAGAAACATGGACGCTATGTCTGAGAGCTTTCTGCTGCTAACTCAGCGACTAGCTCAGTGGCTAACTCAGCTAACTGGCTAACTGTAGACTGTAGTAGTAGTAGTGTGCGCTGAATGTATTTCTACCTCTACAGCAGCAGGGGCGGGATTCAGACCCGCCCACTAAATCTTGAATACAGAAATCTTGAAACACAGTGTGTGAAGCCTAGCTCCACAATTCAAATCTAAATGTTTGAAATACTTTTTACACTTATTTTAGAAATACATTTATGACCTATTTAATGTGTTTAGAAGAACATGTCTGAATTCACTTTACACGGTCTTTAAATAACTGAATATTTAAAAATGATTGGGTAATTGTTTTTTTTTTAAATATTTTATGGCACAATACTATCATATAGTTTGTTTTAGTAGAGGTGGGTAAAGTTGGACTGTGATACTGTGGCTTGGATTTCATCTCTAAAATGTAACTAGCAAGAAAATATATGTTTTTTATTTTTTTATTATAACCTATAACTGTACATTTCAAAAGTTCTCACCAATAAAACATATCGTTGCTTACCAGTGGACATGGCAACTATCGAACTAGCGAACTCATTAACACCCAAACAAATGAAATGTTAATTTGAGTCATAAAGCACAAGAACACAAAGGCTTTCAGCTGGAGTTCTGTCTGTCACAATCAAAAACGCCCAGGGAATACACACTCAGCAGTAAGTCATAGCTAGGGGGGAGATCTTCCTCAAAAAGCTGACTTGGAAACCTGCCGACTCCACATCAGTACAGACACACACACACACACACACACACACACACACACACACACACACACACACACACACACACACACACACACACACACACACACACACGACGCTCTCACTTTGTTCCATACAAACTAACTGTGAGCAGGAGTCGTCTGCTTCAGCAGTACAGCGGAGCTAAGCTGAGCTTGGTGTGGAACCCATGCTGATCCTAATCCCTTTCCTGCAGCTTGCCTACTGTTTGTATTTGCAGCACACTAGTTCCCAGGGGTGCGACGTTTTATCATACCCCCCTCCTTGCCGCTACACGCGCCGCATGTGGTGGATGTTGGACTGCGGAGTAATTGGTGGCAGTGGTGGTGGTGGCGGTGGCGGTATCTGTCTGCCTTGTACGCTCTGAGCATTGGGGTTTGGCGTGCAGAGACGAAGCGGCAAAAGTCTGTAACTGCTGCTTAAAGGATGATGACTGAAGGAATGAGAGAGGAGGAGAGGGAGGGAGGGAGGAGAGGGAGGGTGAGGAAAAGACATACGAGCTGAAATTGTTGGATCAGAGTGGAAAGAAAAAAGACCAGATAAAACATTACAAGAAGGAGAGATAGTGGAAGTATCTCCTCGAGCCTGAAGGATAGAGCAGTGTGTGCTGTTGTTGAAATTTATAGAATATCTAAAGGAAACCAAGGCAGGAGAAGTAAATGAGAAATGTTCATCTTGCCTTGAAGGGAAAAGAGGAGGAGGAGAATGAAGAGAGAGGAAACAAAGAGGCAGGGAGAATATATGTAAGATGGAAAATTGCTACTTCAGTAAAATATGTATTTTTTAAACTACAGGGGCATAAAGAAAAAAACAATAATGAATATGATAAAGATGTAAACAATTCCTTCCTTCCCTCTCCCCTTCCTTCCTTCCTTCCTTCCTTCCTTCTTTCCTCACTCCCTCCTTCTCTCTTTCTTTCCTCCCCCCACCTTCCTTCCTTCTTTCCTCTGTCCTTCTTTCCTTCCTTCCTCTTTTTCTTTCTCCCTCCCTCCCTCTCTCCCTTCCTCTTTCTTTCCTCCGTCCTTATTTCCTTTCCTCCCCTCCTCCCTCCTTTCCTTCCTTCCTTCTGTCCTTCCCTTCCTTTTTCCCTCATCCCTTCCATCCTTCCTTCCTCCCTCCCTCCCTTCCTTCCTTAGGAAGGGGGGCATAAAGAAAAAAAACAACAATGAATCTGACAAAGATGTAAAAAAAAATATATAGATGTATGCAAACATGCTCTTTTGACCTAATATATAAATCAATTACTTGACTCAAAAAGCAAATTAAAATACTTCTCCAATGGTCTCATTAGAAAATCTGCTAGAGACTGAGCTCCTAAAATGTTGACAGCACTGTGGGAAGAGAAAATGTCAGGTGAGAAAAGAGATCTGCTTATATCGTGTTGTGCCACTGTTTTTTTTTTTACATACTGAGGGAGTGTGGTACACTTGCTTCCTTAAGATAAAACAATTTGTTGAGATTCCAACATTGCAAGAGGACATTTACTGTAAATATGTTCGGGTTACAAGATTATCTACAAAAGCTTTCGGGTGTTTGAGGACATATAATCCTATTTTAAATGCTTTAAACCAACCATCTCCATCTAGAAACCAGGGTATTTTTAGGTTTTGACAATTGAAAGTTAAAAGATAAAAGGTCTACCAAGAAAGCAGGATCTTCTTAATTTGTATTTTTCAAATGGAAAAAAACAAAATAATGAACCTGAAGTACAATTTGTGTGTGCTTATATCTTGTTGTGTGTTTTATGGTTGTTTGTTCCAGGAGGATTCATGTTTTCACCGTGAGTATATTTGTCTTCAGGAATTGCAACAGCCATGACACTTTCCTTCCTCCCTCCCTCCTTTTTTCTTTCTTTCCTCCCCCTACCTTCCTCCCTTCCTTATTTCCTCTGTCCGTCTTTCCTTGCTTCCTCTTTTCCTTTCTCCCTCCCTCCTTCTTTATTTCCTCCGTCCTTCCTTATTTCGCTTCCTCCCCTCCTCCCTCCTTTCCTTCCTCCCTCCCTCCTTCCTTCCTTCCTTCCTTCCTTCCTTCCTTCCTTCCTTCCTCTCCTTCTCTCTTTCTTTCCTCCCCCTACCTTCCTCCCTTCCTTCCTTCTTTCCTTCCTTCCTCTTTTCCTTTCTCCCTCCCTCCCACCTTCATTCTTTCCTCTGTCCTTCCTTATTTCCTTTCCTCCCCTCCTCCCCCCTTTCCTCCCTTCCTTCTTTCCTCCCTCCCTTCTTCTCTTTCTTTCCTCCCCCCTACCTTCCTCCCTTCCTTCTTTCTTCTGTCCTTCTTTCCTTCCTTCCTGTTTTCCTCCTATATTTGTCTTCAGGAATTGCAACAGCCATGACACTTTTTAGACACATTGCTAAAACAAACATATAGTTTCCAGACTCCCATATTGTTTAAAAAAGAAAGAAAGACAATAGATACTATATGAGCTGCTGGTCTGACTGCTAGTCTAGTTTCTACTCTTTACAACACTTTTGAAAAACAAAAGGAATCCTTTGTGTGTTAAAAAAAGGGAACAATTGGAATAATGTATTGCTCACCTGTAGCCAGTAGCCTTAAAATAAAAAAAAGGCTTTGTCCATTTTGCGGCTTTCATAATGTGTGATCCATTGTTATGCAAATCACTTTGTTCCCATGTGATGTTCAGTAGGTGAGCGTGTACTTTAGAAGCTGACACTGACACAGTTTTGTTGTTCTTAAGATGCTTTTTTTCTGTCACTAAACGTTTACATCAACATGGAGTAACCTAAACCTGTCATTTGTTAAAGCAGGAGTATTTGTTTTGACAATCTTTCTTTTCCTCTGTTCCTTCTTTCCTTCCTTCCTCTTTTCCTTTCTCCCTCTTTCTTTCCTCCGTCCTTCCTTATTTCCTTTCCTCCCCTCCTCCCTCCCTTCATTCCTTCCTTCCTCCCTCCCTCCTTCTTTCTTTGCTCCCCCCCCCTCCTTCCTTCCTTCCTTTCCTTCCTCCCTTCCTTCTTTCCTCCCTCCCTCCTTCTTTCTTTCTTTCCTCCCCCCTTCCTTCGTCCCTTCCTTCCCTCTGTCGGTCCTTCCTCCCTCCTTCTCTCTTTCTTTCCTTCCTCTCTCTTTCCTCCCTTCCTTCCTCCATCCCCTTTCTTCGTTCCTTCTGTCCTTCCTCCCTCCCTCCCTACTTCCTTCGTTCCTTCCTTCCTTTTTTACTCCCTCCCTCCTCTCTTCCTTTCCTCCCCCCTACCTTCCTCCCTTCCTTCTTTCCTTCCTTCCTCTTTTCCTTTCTCCCTCCCTCCTTCCCTCCCTTCCTCCCTCCCTCCCTCCCTTCCTCCCTCCCTCCTTCTTTCTTTCCTCCGTCCTTCCTTATTTCCTTTCCTCTCCTCCTCCCTCCCTTCCTTCCTTCCTTCCCTCCTTCCCTTCTTTCTTCCCTCCTCCCTTCCATCCTTCCTTCCTCCCTCCCCTCCTTCCTTGACTCGAGGACAACAGGAGGGTTAAAAAGGCTCCAGCCAGCAGGAGATACATGTGACATCACCAGACTGCCTTTAAACACAACCTGCTGGTGTAATATTCTTCTCTACATGTCAATAATTTCTTTAAAAAAACAACAACAACTCAAGGGCATAAAAATGATAAGATACAACTTGACTGTTTTGAGTCATCAAATTATGTTAATTGCTTTAATTTTAATGTGCCAAGAGATAATGTGGTACCCCAGCTTTAGAAATGCATGCTTCTTGCCAGAACTTTTTTTTTTGTCATCTTCCTTATTCAGTCACGATCTCTATTTTCTTGTACCTCATAAAATTACTTAAGTTGAACGCCTACAAATAAGGTCTCTGTGCTTATTCAGGCAGTGCACAGCTCTGGCTTCAATTTCGGCAACAAGTGTTAATGATGCATATTTTAAAAGGAATGATGTGTTTCATTACAATAAAGTGCTGCAGCAGGAAAAATGTAACAGTCGACTTTTCTGAGACCTTGTCAGTGCTGTCAGCTGATGTGATATTTGTAATCTGTAATCTGCATTTTTTTTGCTGATCTGTGGCAAGAAGAAACCACCTGTAGGATTTTATGTGTGAAGAAAGAAGAAGAATTTGATTTAGATTCTGAATCATCCATTACTTGATGTCATAGATTTGGTTCAGCTCATTCTAGTTCCTTGTTAAGGAAGGTGATCACCTGAAACCTGATCTGTCTTTATCCATTTCCAAATATGTACAGAAGGACACATTTGTTCTTGTTACCTTCCAAAATTACCCAAATGAGTATTTTCCTATAAGCAGGACACCATAATTTTTTAGCGCTTTCCTTTGAAACAACCCTAATCCTAATTTGGATGTCTGTTTTCTGATCTGCCACCACTGTGTTTAAGGTTTGGTTACCCCTCCTCTTGTCCTTGAGTCAAGGAAGGAAGGAAGGAAGAAGGAAGGAAAGGAGGAAGGTAGGGAGGAAGAGGGAAGGAAAGGAAGGAAGGAAGGGAGGAAGGAAGAAGGAAAGAAATGAGGGAGGGAGGGAGGGAAGGATGGATGGAAAGGAGGAAGAAGGAATGAAAGGATGGAGGAAGGAATAAAGGAAGGGAGGAAGAAGGAAGGAAAGGAGGGAAGAAGGAAGGGAGGAAGGAAGGAAATGAGGGAGGGAGGAAGGAAGGATGGAGGAAGAAGGAAGGAATGGAGGAAGAAGGATGGAAAGGAAGGAAGGGAGGAAGAAGGATGGAAAGGAAAGACTGGGAGGGAGGAAGGAACGATGGAAGGGAGGAAGAAGGAAGGAAAGGAGGGAAGAAGGAAGGGAGGAAGGAAGAAGGAAGGAAATGAGGGAGGGAGGGAGGAATGATGGATGGAAGGAAGAGAGGAAGAAAAGAGTAAGAAGGATGGAAAGGAAGGAAGGGAGGAAGAAGGATGAAAAGGAAGGAAGGGGGGGAGGGAGGAAGGAAGGGATGATAACAACTTTCTATCCATCCATCCATCTCCATCTCCTCCCTACAAATACAAGGTTTTTCAACATCAACATACTTCCACCTTTGTTCCTAACAGACACGAATCATCCATTACGGCCACTGGAAGTCAAACATAAGCATAGACCCTTTCAATCACTTCAACACATGGCTGCAATTTAAAAAGATCCGAGCACTTTGAAATGCTAACTTCCATTTAGAGACATACAATTTCAGCCTCATGTCCTGATTAATAGACAGTACTTCAAATCTTCAAATGTTTTAAAGACACCCACACCTTCACACAAGAGAGAAAAGAAGATGTCTAAAAAGGAATTAAATATGTGCAATGCAGTGCTATCAAAGCCGACTGCAACAGGTGGTCATTACCAGGTGCTCTGACTGACTAACACAGTAAGAGCTCACTCTCTTACTGTCTTGTTCAGAGCACCTGTTGCAGCCACCTGTAAATTATTAAATATGAGCTGGCATGAATGCACGAAATCACATAGCAGGTGTATCATCGTGTTATAAAAACTGAAAAGGGTTAGGCTGAAACTTGAAGAAACGCAACCCTGCTCCCGTCATTGGCACAACATGATTGGTGATTGAAGGTTCAGTAGAATCTAAAAAATGCTCTTATTTTGTAGGAAAAATAACAAGTACTCCTCTCTTTGCCTCTCTCTTCTTCAAAGTAAAATAAGCCAGTTTTAAAAAGGGACATATCATGTTTTTGTGATTTTTCTGTTATGTTCATGATGTCAGATGTCTATTTTAAACATGATCAAAGGTTTAACACTTTAAGGTGAACACATGTAAAAAATGTTCTCATGACATAAATGACAAGTACTCTTCTGTCCTGTTTTCTCTTTTTCAAAGAATAATATCAGCCAGTTTAAAAAGGGACATATCATGTTTTTGTGATTTGCCTGTTATGCTCATACTATTAAGATGTCAGATGTCTATGTTGAACATGATCAAAGGTCTAACACTTTAGGTGAACATATGTAAAAAAAAAACTGTTGTTACTAAACTAATAAGTAAAGTAAAATCCTACAATTTTAATTTGTTTGCTGCTGAGATGGTAGCTAACCAATCAGGACAGGGTGAACTCATCATGAGGGGGCTGTTAACCCTCCTGTCGTCCTCTCGGGTCAAATTGACCCCGTCTCGTTTGACTGTTCCTCCCTCCTTCCCTCTTTCTTTGCTCCTTCCTCCTTCCATACTTCTTTCCTCACTTCCTTCTTTCCTCCCTCCTTACTCCTTTCCTTCCTTCCTCCCTTCCTCATTCCTTCCTTACTTCCTCCTTTCCTTCCTTCCTTCCTTCCTCATCCCTTCCTTCCTTCCTTCCTTGACCTGAGGACAACAGGAGGGTTAAAGAAACAGGAGCTAAAACGGCCTGTTTTAAACAGAGGCTGAACTGAGGCGCTGCAAAAACAGCCAGTACAGTATATGACAATTAAGGAGTTTTTTAACTGTAAATCATGCAAATATATTCCAATAGAATCCCAGAATATAAATGTAGGCCTGGAAATATCCACATTATGTCCTCTTTAAGTGGTTTTACTTCACCAGCAAAAAGGTTTCGGCTCATATTCATCATGTCAGCAGTAACAGCATGACCCCATGCAGAATTGATGGCAGGGTAATTTCACCTGATTCATAAAATTACATCACAGTGATTATCTCAACTGAATTAAATTATCATTGTGTTATTGTCAACCGTGTCCCAGGTGTAAGCCAATCACTATCACCATGTTAATATTTAATGCCATGTTACATATTTAACACAGACATGATCAACCGTGCATAGTGCAGCACGATGGATCATGAACTGTCAGAAAGACAGAGCCGAGCCGAGCCTAAAAAAAGGGATTTGGAGGCTGGTCTTTAAATAGACTCATGATAAATCAAATTTAAAAATGTGAACTTTCAAATGATTCAAATGTGCTGTATTTAGAAGCTGTAGTTTTAACATACATATTTAAAACACTTACAGTAGACTTATAAAAAGAAAAATACATCAATCGGGTGTTTACCATCACGCTTTCATCTGTGCTATGATGTCATGTCCCCTGATGTACAAAAAGGGATAAAGCAAAGAGATCAGGTCCTCACCCTGCCATGACGATGAAAAAATCCAGCCGGTTCCAGGTGTCTCCAAGGTAACAGCGTCGACCGAAGATTCCCAGAGCGACCATCTTTATAACCATCTCCATAGCGAAGAAGATGTAGATGAATGCATCAAAGGCCTGACAGAAAAGACAAAACGAGAGACAAGAGACATGGTGTCAAAAATGAAAAAAAAAGGTATCCACTTCAAACTCCACACAGCTCCATGATATCAGAGTGCCGGTTGGAATTTCAGAGATAGATATCTAAAGCTCAGCAGATAAAACTGAAAGATTTGCATCACTTGATACCTTTTGGAAGTCTATTTAAACCTGTAATAGCTGTTTAACGGGTTTTTGTCCACATGAGGGCAGCAAAAACTAATTGGGAACACAACACTGACTTCATCACCTTTTAAGTTGATACGGCTAACTTGCTAGTTAACAGTTATTTATTTACACATTCAAAAGTAACAGAGAAACTTTATCATTCATTTCACTCTCTTTAGCTTCTACATGCTGCTCTTTGTTCACCAGCTAGTCGCTAACTGTATTGGGAAGCGTGTCTATGTTAGCCCCATGTTCCCTCAGCTCTATGTTCCCTCAGCTCTATGTTCCCTCAGCCCTATGTTCCCTCAGCCTTGTGTTCCCTTAGCCCTGTGTTTCCTCAGCCCTATGTTCCCTCAGCCCTGTGTTTCCTCAGCCCTATGTTCCCTCAGCCCTGTGTTTCCTCAGCCCTATGTTCCCTCAGCCCTGTGTTTCCTCAGCCCTATGTTCCCTCAGGCCTTTATTCCCTCAGCCCTATGTTTCCTTAGCCTGATGTTCCCTCAGCTCCCTGTTCCCTCAGGCCTTTATTCCCTCAGCCCTATGTTCCCTCAGCCCTGTGTTTCCTCAGCCCTATGTTCCCTCAGGCCTTTATTCCCTCAGCCCTATGTTCCCTCATCCCTAAGTTTCCTTAGCCTCATGTTCCCTCCACCCTGTGTTCCCTCAGCCCTGTGTTCCCCCAGTTTAATAATAAAATAAAGAACTGCACGTATTTCAATCATTTTCATAGATGAAACACAATATGTACATAGGGAAATTGGTGGAAAATCCTTGAGGGAACATAAGGCTGAGGGAACATAGGCCCTAATTGTGATGGGTGAAAAAATTAACATAGGGCTGTGGGAACAAAGGGATGAAGCCCTGTGTTGAGGGTGATCATGTAGTGTAGAGGGGAGTTTTTCTCCTATAAATATGTATATTATTTGAGAATAAGGTATATTTTTATCTAATACAAATTTACACACAAAAAATGCATCAAATTAACAGTTTAAATCCACAGGGGGCATGATAGGGACCACTGGAATAAAATGTGTGATTTAAGACTATAAACATTGTGTGATTGTTTGTGATGGTAATTCTTGAGTCTTGAGTTTTACAGAAAATAGCACATAAAATAAAAAATAAAACCATCCAGGCATCCTATCTAATAAACCCTGAACACTGTGAAATTAATGGGTTGTGACTGGACTACATCAACAAGTGCGAAAACACCACCTGGTGCTATGAATCTGTAGCAACATGCTGATGACAGGACCGAAATTTGGATAAGATGGTGCCAATCCTGCCTGCTGTCAAAAGCCCACAGAGGCATAAGGGGGGGAAATATTATGTTTTCTTGACTCATCTTTATCAAATGGGCATTTAGGGCCAAGCCAAGCTGTGAGCAATGGATGAATCTTCTAGACTTACTAAGAAAAACCCTTCTGAAGTCCGGAGTGCAAAAGGAGCCTCAAGCACACTATCTGTAGATTTTCTGCAGACTCTCCAAAAGACTCAACTTCAGGTGAATACTTCACAAGGCTTAGTTCTTAAGATTATCCCCGAGTCAAACTTCCTTTCTTTCCGACCCCTGTCTCCCTCCCTATCAATCTCTGGCCCTGATGCCCCCCCCCCCCCCCACACAAAACCTCCCTGCTGAACTCTTACTCCCATTCCTGTTAATAACCATCTTATTTGCCTCCTTTCTCCTCTCTTTCCCCTTCACATTTCCATTTATCTTTTTTTCTAAACTTGCTTCTCTCTATTAAATCTCTATTGCTAGTTTTCTCCATCTCCTTCTCTCCTTCTCTCCTTCTCTCAGCCCTCCCCCTTTCTCCCCAGTCGAGCAGTTTGCCCTAAACGGTGGGGTAATGGAAAATAATTTGTTTGAGGAGTAATCAGAGATAAGCCCCACATCAACATCCCCCACCTCACTCCCAGCTTTAATCAAGCATCTAATTAAAAGAAGAATGAAAAAAAATCCAAATAAATCAAAGATCTCAGCTTGTTAATGCATGTTATTGCTGTTGTGAGCAAAAAGCTTAGATTAGCTGGTGTCCTTTTTTTGTGTATACATGAGGATTAGAGATGAACTGATGCGCTCAGCGTTGCCTGTAATTTGATTTTCAGTGAGTACTGTAGGCAACATCATCTGAATCTGAAGCACTGATGTGGATCTTTGTTTTGCCACTCTTAGGTCGCTGCTGAAAAAAAAAAATCATCGAACTCAGCAGTCCTGGAGGAGGAGCGTACACATGCCAGATGTCCTGCTAATGTGAAGGATCGGTCAACGTTTGTAACCTCGACCTTTGTCAAATCCGAGGGTAGATGGACGAGGTGCCACCTTTTGTAAAGTTCACTGACCCAGAGGGGATGAAAACTCGACCAAATGTCAAAAAGTCTTTCTCTGACATTTGCGCAGCTGTCTTTCTCGCACCTCTCAATCTGTTTTGCTTTTTTTTCTGTCAGTTTTCTTCTCTTTTTTTTCTTTCATGTCTCACACTGTCTCTATACTTCTGTCTTCTTCTTTCCCCACATGCTCTTATATCACTCTTTCATCTCTTTTTTGTTCTTAAAATTGATCCTGATACCAGTAATTACGAGTTCTGATATATCATAATTACTTTTATTAATAGTCATCATTACATAGAGGGACACCACATTTAGAAAATAAACTTCTCAGTGCACTCAAGTGGACAAACTATGTAATGGCAAACCCCTTCTCTAAATCATCTCAGTGGTTTTGGCATTTCTGTACTGCAATTTCTCCAATTACACATTGGCCGACGGCGTTAACGCTGCTGATACCAGATGTAGCCGTAAAAAAAAGCCAAATGCACTCATTCATTAATTCTTTGCAGGTGTAGAAGGGGTAATTATCCAGACAAAAAAAAAGACCACATGCAATGATGATATGAAAAACGTTTAACCTGAGCATAACTATTAGTGGTTGAAAAGATGCCATGTCCATTTCAATCATCATTCATTGCTGCTCTAAAGCTTGATTTTATTTTTTTTTGGATGTGCCCTACATTACATCACAAACACAAATACAGAGAGGTTGGTTTGGGACTTGTAGTAAAATATAAACTCTTTCTGGTTCATTATCTTAACAATATATTTCCACGGTGGACCAAACCATTTCATGCAGATACAGGGGGGTGGTCAGTCAATATGGATGGTTACTTTTTGGTCAATGGGGATATTTAACTTTTACTGCCAAAAACAAGTAAAAACCATAAACTGTATAAAAGAAATGGACGTAACATCCGTGACGTCACCCATTGGTTTGTGGACTGCTGCTCGGAAGACAATTGTTTCAAATCTAGGCAGCACCATCTTGAAAATTTCAGGTGCATGCTGGGAAAAATAAAAACACGGATTCTACTTATATGGGCATTAGGCGGAGTCATGGGCGGAGCGGGGAGGTTGCTATGGTTGCGAGGGCTGGATCTCGAGGACATTGGTCAATCAACCTGTCAATCAGGACGTAGCCACGCCCTAATGCATACCCTGCTTTATCATCAAATATAAAATCAGGGAGGCCAACATTTCACAAATGAACATCATACTGCATTGAAGAAGGCTTTAAACTAGCGATTGAGACCATAAACACATTTTGAAAACGTTTACTGAGGTTAGAAATCAAGTGAGAAGTTGGTGAATTCTCCATTGACTTGTATAGAGACGGAAGTCCTTTTGACACCAAAACGGTCGCCCCCTGGTGGCCTTTTCATAGAATGCAGCTCTAAGTTACTTCCCCGTTGGCCTCATTTCAGAGGACCAGAACTCCCCGCCTGGTAAAAACAAAGAGATCATTAACTTTATTATTATATTTGAAATACATATACTCAATAATGATGATTTAATCATTTTATGTTAGTGTTTACCTATTTTTTGGGGCCCCTGTCAGTCATGGGCCCTTGGAATAGTCCTAACTTTTCCCCCCTACACTGTTTCCACCTATAGTCTAATGGAAGATACATATAGTAAAGTATCACATAATCATGACTTATTGTGGGAATATGAAATGCATTATAATGTCATTGCAAAGATTTTGTCTTAATTCCCTAAAATGATCAGTTTTCTCAGACAAATCACAGTATAATAAATTGAGGGCAAACATGCTATTTTAGGTTTAACAATGTCTTCTATTATACATTTATACACCATGGAGCAAAATACAAAACATAAAAGATAAACTACTTATTTCTACCTGTTGAAAATCATTTAGCTCCGAAGGTACTAAACCTTTCACACGTTTAAAGAATTTTCTTTTTCAATCCAACTTGGTAAGTAGATCAAACAATGCCGCTATTATAAAAGACACTTAAGGTAACGAGTGTATCAGCCTTGATGGATTTGTATCTAAACTCAAGCGTGATGAAGGACGACATTTGCATGAGCACGTCTGTTTCTGAGGAGCTTGTGTTATTGATTCTCTTACATTTCTTATTCAGTGAGATAAAAAAAGAAAAAGAAAACGCTGAAGCCTTTGACACAACAACCTGAGATCTCTATAAAGATTCTCACCCATCCAGGTAACGGAATGAGTCAAATGCAAATGAAGCTGCTGTTTGGTGAAGATGTTTCAACACATGAACTAAAAAAAGCACCTTGCATAACTTGCTATTCTTTAATGTCATCTATGGATACAAAATAAGATGATGTTTAACCCTCGTGTCGTCTTCCCGGGTCAAATTGACCCTGTCTGTTTTGACTGTTCCTTCTTTCCTCCCTTCCTTCCTTCCTTCCTTCCTTTTCTCCCTCCTTCCTTCTCTCTTTATTTCCTCCCCCCCTCCCACCTTCTTTCCTCTGTTCTTCTTTCTTTCTTTCTTTCTTCCCTCCCTTCCTCTTTTCCTTTCTCCCTCCCTCCCTCCCTCCTACCTTCCTTCCTTCCTTCCTTCCTTCCTTCTTTCCTCTGTCCGTTCCTCACTTCCTCCTTTCCTTTCCTTTCCTTTCCTTTCCTGTCTTCCTTCCTCCCTCCCTCCCTTCCTCCCTCTTTTCCTTCCTTCTTCCTCCCTTCTTTTCTTCCTTCCTTCTTCCTCCCTTCCTTCCTTGACTCGAGGACAACAGGAGGGTTAAAACTCTATACATCTGCACTCAATTTGTCACTAAAATCATGTTTTTCCCATTTTTCCTCATCAATGCCCTTCTTCTATCTGACTAAATAACTAGCTAAGCTTCTATAAAGATTCTCACCCATCTAGCTAACAGGACAGCTAAAAAGGAAAGAGTCAAATGCAAATTAAGCTGCTGTTTGGTCTTTAAGATGTTTCAACACACATTCATGATACCTTGCTATTCTTTAATGTCCTATGGATACAAAATAAGATGTAAAATAGTGGAAATAAAGCTTGAAACTCAATTTGTCACCAAAATCGTGTTTTCCCCATTTTTCCCATTTTTCCCTTTTTCTATCTGACTAAATAACTAGCTAAGCTTCTATAAAGATTCTCACCCATCCAGCTAATGAGGATGTTTCAACACACATCCATGAACTAAAAAAAGCCCCTTGCATAACTTGCTATTCTTTAATGTCTTCTATTGATACAAACTAAGATGTAAAATAGTGGAAATAAAGCTTGAAACTCAATTTGTCACCAAAATCGTGTTTTTCCCCATTTCTCCCCATCAATGCACCAGCACCCTTTTTCTATCTGACTAAATAACTAGCTAAGCTTCCAGAGGTCTTAAAGTCCACATTTGTTAGAGCTTATAGATTGTGCTGGTGAGGCACCATTGAATTCATGTTATTGAACAACGGATTTTCTGAGAGGAGTATATTGACTGCGGCGCTGTAGCCCACTAAATCCATGCTGATATTGAATAGGAGGTCTATAGATACTTGGAGGAGAAATTCTATTAGGTCCAACTCACCAGCCACCCCCCCACATCCCCCCCACCAACCCCCCAAGGGAGCTGAATCAATCTACTGCTGTTGTATGATGAGTGTGGTGCCTTGTGTATGTATTCGTGTGAGAATGTGAAAAAAAAAAAAAAAAAAAGGACTCCGAGGTGATTCAACAAGCGTTTCACACTGACAGACTGGAGACATACGTGCACACGCTCGCGCACAGATGTTACACCCACTCAGGCCACCTTTGTCATAAGTAGGAAAGGATTCTGTTTCTCTTTTCTTTTTCTTTTTTTTTTTTTTTTTGCCGGATGACGAGCTGCTGAGGTGCCGTATGTGAGAGAGTCATGCTCGCTCCACCATAAAGACCACATGCTAGCAATGAGTCACCACGTGGAGTTTCAGGCCGCAGCATGGGAGAGAGGGGGAGCACGGAGGGAGAGCGAGACGAGGATGGAGGGAAAGGAAAGAAGGAGAGAGGGTGAGAGGAGATTTGCATGTTGTGAATTTGTGAGTTTAAAAAAAAAAGAGTATGTGGGAACAGACGTACACATGGTGAGCACTTCCTAGAAACACATTTGTTTGCTCTTCTTCTAGGAATATGTTGGCATGTAGCGTGTGTGCATGAATTAGTGTGTTCAAGTTTGTGTTTGTGTGTTCTTGGATGTTTTGTTTTGTCCATTGGTGTGTTTTTCAGAGTTTAACCTTTGTGTCGTCCTCCCGGGTCAAATTTACCCCGTCTGTTTTGACTGTTCCTTCTTTTCTCCCTTCCTTCCTTCCTCTCTCCTTCCTTCCTCCCTTCCTTCCTTCCGTCCTCCCTTCCTTCCTTCCTTCCTTCCTTCCTTCTTTTTCTCCCTTCCTCATTCTCTCTTTCTGTCCTCCCCCTACCCTTCTTCCATCCCTTCCTACCTTCCTTCCTTTTCTCCCTCCCTCCTTCTCTTTCTTTCCTCCCCCGTACCTTCTTCCCTCCTTTCTTTCCTCTGTCCTTCTTTCTTTCTTTCCTCCCTTCGTCTTTTCCTTTCTCCCTCCCTTCCTTCCTCCCTTCCTCCCTTGCTCCCTCCTACCTTCCTTTCTTCTTTCCTCCGTCCTCCCTCCCTCCCTCCTCCCTTCTTTCCTCCGTCCGTCCTCCCTTCCTCCTTTCCTTTCCTCCCTCCCTTCCTTCTTCCTCCCTTTCTTCCTTTCCTCCCCCTACCTTCTTCCCTCTCTTCTTTCCTCCGTCCTTCTTTCTTTCTTTCTTTCTTCCCTCCCTCCCTCCCTCCCTCCCTTCCTCCCTTCCTTCCTTCCTCCTATCCTCCCTTCCTTCCTCCCTTCCTTCCTTGACTCGAGGACAACAGGAGGGTTAATGTAGCCTCTCTATGCTTATGGAGGTTATGTATAAAAAACTGTGCTTGAGAGCAAATCTGTGAATGTATGTTTGTACTGTCGGTCCGTAATGTTATTCCTACACCATGCATGTATGTATGTACTGTGTGAAAACATCATCAGATATGCATGATCTTGTGTAGCTAAGTAAAATGTATTTATAGAGCACTTCAAAATCAGTTACAAAGTGCTCCAGAGAGGCTTGAGTCACATTTGCAGTTCTTATGCTGTGATGTTCATTATAAAGAAAACCACATCTTTAGATAGATAAGAGGTGAGGGCTTACGTTTGTTTTGAATCCTTAGCAGCTGAGCTAAGTACTGGAAGTCTAAATATTACCCAGTGGGTGGTGTCAGAGTAAAGAGAAAAAATAAATGTGTTAGCGTGGTAATTACAGTATGTTCCATCATTGTTTGGACAGTACATCACATTATCTGTTCAATAAGATACTTCAGGAGCGTCAAGCCCACCGGCAGGTGATCACATCGCTGGTGAATGATGCTGCTTGAGAAGGAACATCTGAGGCCTCATTTAGAAATGTGTGTTTTCCTAAATCACGTCTTACTTTCATCTTAAATTTTTGCATCTCTCCTTTGAACCTCAAATGACAGACTTCACTGGAGGCATTCAGGTGCAGTGTTGAGTGTAGTTCCCCCGCTTTTTGGAACAATACACAATCACAGTAATTATCCGTGTGAAACATGGAAAGATAGAGGTGAAGCCTAAAAATATGCTTCAGGTTGCAGGTAGACGGCATGTGTAGACAGCTGGATTGATTAAAAATGCAGCTGAAATGCTTTCAGTGTACACACACACGGTGTAAAACACAAGAAAGAGAAAAGAAACAATGAGAGGATTTTGGTGAAACAGGGAAAATAGATCAATCAATGGAAAAGCTCAAACAGTGCCTCAGCTCAGCTATATGCTAATTACACAGTGGTACTTAGTATGCTAACAATGGTAGTGTTGACATGATGAATCTGTATCAGCATGTGGAAAGTCAGAAGATATCAAAGTCCATTTTCAGACCAGATCTTCCATTAACAGATTCATTATTTGTCAAGAAATTTGGTGAAAGATGACCAACGACAAATAGCATGGGAGAAACTGTGTGTGTGTGTGTGTGTGTGTGTGTGTGTGTGTGTGTGTGTGTGTGTGTGCTTTCCTTACCTGCAGAATTTGGCATCGGTCTGAGGAGCAGTCGATGTTCTCACAGGGCTGGTACATCCCCAGGGTCACGCAGTTCAATAAGATCACCATCATACTCACACGTTCGAACCAAGTAGAAACACAGTCGGTTAAGGAAGATACCACACAGAGTAACACAGAGTAAAATACCACACAGAGTAACACAGAGAAAAATAAAACCACAGGTAAAAAAGAGCTACAGTAAATGACAGAGATATACAGGTGTTAGTTTAACTGCATGTCACTAAATCCCAAATGTGAGAGTGCTGAGAATGATTGAAAAAGACTAATTTAAAGATTGCAATTCTGCTTTAGTTTTATCTACAACTACTGACTACATTCTGATATATTCTAATACTAATGTGTACATAGTCTTAGAGCTTAAAATAAAAGCTTAGTTTGAGCTGTTATATACTACATTTGAGCAGATATGATACAATAACCAAAGAATATCCTGAAATAAGATGCGTGTTTAACCCTCCTGTCGTCCTCCTGTTTTGACTGTTCCTTCTTTCCTCCCTTCCTTCCTTCCTCTCCCCTTCCTTCCTTCCTTCCTCTCCCCTTCCTTCCTTCCTTCCTTAGTTTGTTGTTTTATTCTCTGTTATTCTTTGTAAGGTGACCATCAAATAAAATGTATTATTATTATTATTATTCATTCATTCATTCATTCATTCCTTCCTTCCTTCCATCCTTCCTTCCTTCCTTCCTTCCTTCCTTCCTTCCTCCCTCCCTTCCTTCCCTCTTTCTCCCCCCCACCTTCTTCCCTCCCTTCTTTCCTCTGTCCTTCTTTCTTTCCTTCCTGCCTTCCTCTTTTCCTTTCTCCCTCCCTCCTACCTTCCTCCCTTCTCCCTTCCTTCCTTCTTTCCTCCGTTCATCCTCCCTTCCTCCCTTCCTCCTTTCCTTCCTTCCTTCCTTCCTTGACTCAAGGACAACAGGAGGGTTAAAATAAAGTCTCTCAATAATTAGTATTCACATGAACTGAGAGCTCTGAAAAAACTACAACTAGTGTTATAATAAATCTACCTGAAGCAGCTCCATAAAGTTTAAATGTGACACTTCACAGTACATTTTCTATTGTTATACTGCACAGTACCACATCACTCCTAAAGGTCTTTTCTTTACCAATACTCTAACATTTACACCAAAGGCTTTCAAAAAAGTTGAAGACGGAGCCTCTATGTCAGCATTACTGTAAAATTGCAGCAGTACTAGAGAAGCAAAAGGTGAACCCTGCAGGGTCCAATTCAGTTACAAAATGTCACACTATTACACTTTGATTTTCTTCGGGGCTGCCATAATTTTTCTTAAACCACTTGTGTCTAAATGTTCATGGACTTTTAGAGTGTGGGCTTTTGTAGGTATTTTCAACAGATCTGAAACATGCATATATTCTGTGACATACACACATACATCTCAAAGAAATCCAAATTAATAAAGCTCTGCAGAAACTATTACACTTTGATTTTTTTCAGGCCTGCCATGATTTTTCTTAACCCTTGTGTCGTCCTCCCGGGTCAAATTGACCCTGTCTGTTTTGACTGTTCGTTCCGTCCTTCCTTCCTTCCTTCCTTTGTTTGTTCGTTCGTTCGTTCCTCCCTCCCTCCTTCTCTCTTTCTTTCCTCCCCCCTACTTTCTTCCCTCCCTTCCTCTTTTCCTTTCTCCATCCCTCCCTCCTACCTTCCTTCCTTCTTTCCTTTCCTTTCCTTTCCTTTCCTTTCCTTCCTCCCTTCCTTCCTCCCTCCTTTCCTTCCTTCTTCCTCCTTTCCTTTCTTCCTTCCTCCTTCCCTTCCCTCTTTCTCCCTTCCTTCCTTGACTTGAGGACAACAGGAGGGTTAAACCACTTGTGTCTAAATGGTCATGGACTTTTAGAGTGTAGGCTTTTGCAGAACATGTAGTATAAAGTGTGTGGTTTACAATTTGCACGCTAAAAAATTAGCATGTCTTCTATTAACTCAAAGAAATCCAAATAAATAAAGCTCTGCAAAACTCCACCAATTTAGACTTGGGTTCTTCTGCTATAATGTCAGACAGTCCTTGAGCAAGGCACTGCATCCCTATGTCTTCAGTGGGTCCTATAAAAGAAGATCCTTGTTCCTTTGATTAGCCAAAAACCAAAAAAGCTCCAGAACAAATGTGATGCCAAATGTTTTGAGACTACCGCAGCACAAACAACACTTGTTTTCAGAAGAGGTTAACGGAGCAAGCAGAAGAGGCGAAAAACCGAAGCTGTAAACTAGAGAAGGGTGACAGAAACAAAGCAGCAGAGTGTGACGGAGTGATTCAATATGCATTTTTCTGTGTGTTGAGGGAGTGAGAGTGCACTGCTTGACTAACAAGCGTGTGAAGGAGGGGGATGTGCTGTAATAGCCCAGGAGGTCCAATCCATCCCTAAGGCTATACAGCACAGGCACAGGATGCTGAAGTGCTCCCATCAGCAGACTACAACACACAGCCTGAAGTATGGGAGCAGCTTTAGTGAGGAATAAGAGCCAGAAGAAAAAAAAAGGGCAACATGTTCTTCTCTGAGTGTGCCACACTGCGAGTTTGAACGGACAAGAATTCCCAGAAAAAGATTTCAATTCTCAACATGTTTCTCTTGGCCCTACCTCAACCTTCAAACAAAGAGATGGACTACTGTAGATATCGCAGCATGGATAAAGATAGGCTATGAGTGGGCAAAACACATGCATATACACATAAACACAGAGACAGAGCTTCAAACACATGCACACACAAACACCCACTCATTAACACACACACACACACACACACACACACACACACACACACTGGCAGGAAAGCACACACAAGCTGATATGAGCACGTGCAATCCAAACAACATGTTCAAAAAACACAAACGCTCGCAGTCACCCACCCACACACACTCACACACACACACATTCACACACGCTAACACACACACACACACACACACACACATACACACACTCCCCTCACATTAAGTCTCACATTAAATCAAACATTAAATCAATGCGTGTCAGCTGATGGAGATCGTTTAAAGAGAAATATTCAGTGCTGCGAGGAAGGCATGTTTTAATATAGACGTGCTGCAAGCTAATAGCTAATAGCTGTAAAGTATAGGCACGAGAGAAAAGGTTAAGGGGCAAGATTTGTCTTCTCGTACCATGTTCGTTCGACCTCTAAGACTGTACTGCCGAACCAAACATCAAACACAACCGTTAATGCACTGTAGGATCCATTTTTAAACCCCTTAAATATTTGCTTTTAGAAGTAAAGGCCTCAGTTTCTGGATATTTAATACAAATGTAACCCTCCTGTTGGAAGGACGGAAGGAAGGAAGGAAGGAAGGAAGGAAGGAAGGAAGGAAGGTAGGAGGGAGGAAAGAAGGAAGGAAGGAAGGAAGGAAGGAAGGTGGGAGGGAGAAAGGAAAGGTGGGAGGAAGGAAGGAAGGTAGGAAGGAAGGAAGGAAGGAAGGAGGAAAGAAGGAAGGTAGGAGGGAGGAAAGAAGGAAGGAAGGAAGGAAGGTGGGAAGGAGAAAGGAAAGGTGGGAGGAAAGGAAGGAAGGTAGGTAGGAAGGAAGGAAGGAAGGAAGGAAGGAGGAAAGAAGGAAGGTAGGAGGGAGGGAGAAAAGAAAGGTTGTAGGAAGGACAGAAGGAAGGTAGGAGGGAGGGAGAAAGGAAAAGAGGAAGGAAGGAAAGAAGGAGAGGAAGGAAGGACAGAAGAAGGAAGGGAGGGAGGGAGGAAGGAAGGAAGGAAGGAAGGAAGGAAGGAAGGAAGGAAGGAAGGAAGGAAGGAAGGAAGGAAGGAAGGAAGGAAGGAAGGAACAGTCAAAACAGACGGGGTCAATTCGACCCTTTAGGACGACGCGAGGGTTAAGAGCACATGAATGTATGCTTGTACACTTGCACACACTTAAAACTGTTCATTTACATCATTATTTAAATATGGAAGAACAAAATAACCCAAATTCTAAAATGCATGGGCACAAATTGTAAGCAGAAAATCCCTGGCCTAGTAAGCTTTAGTTTCAGGAAGATAAGATTATACAATATGATAATGAGGCAAGAAGCTATGAAATTTGCTTTACTTTGCAGGAGATGAAATAAATACAGCATTAGAATATCATTTGGGGCTTAAATAAAGTTTTTTGATCGTAGTTAAACTATTTCCAATAAAACAACACTTCACTGTTCATTTGCCATTTATAACTATGACTTTTTTTCCAACTTATTTGTTACTGACTTTAAGATTAATACATAACATAAAAAACAGATTTTTTTTTTTTTTTTTAATTTAAAAAAGAATAATAATAATAATAAATAAGATAAAATAAAATACAATAAAATAAAATAAATAATAATAATAATAAAAAATACATACATTTAAAATTATAATAATAATAATAATAATAATAAAAAAATAAATTTAAAATAATAATAATAATAATAATAAAAATAATAATAATAATAATAATAATAAAATAAATTTAAAATAATAATAATAATAAATTTTAAAACATTTTAAAAAAGCAAACTAACAAAAATACCCATACAATGTCAAACAGACAGAAAGCAAATACAGAATATCGCATCAGGAGTCAGTAAGTATTGTGACTAAATCATGACCAACTAAAAATGACTGTGCCCAATTATTTTAGACCATGCCAAACCAGTCAAGCCCCTCCGAAGGGCAATGGGTCCCATCTTCCCCAATATAGTTCAAAAAAGGGTTCCAGATATTGAAAAATTTGAATAGTTTGTTTTTTAACCATTTATAACTATGACTGATAGGAAATGGGAAATGAACAGCAGCTTTTTAGCCTGAAATGATACATAATCAGCTTCTAAGATGATATCACACACGTATTAGTAAACAGTCAAGCAGTCACAGAGCAACATTATTAAACATTTGAAGCATAATTTGTCTCTGGCCAGCTGGCAAATATAAGCTCACAATCTTTAACTCTCTTTTAGCTCCAATTTTGGGCTTGACCAACTCCTGAGGGAAATATTTGGCTCTTTATCTGCTGTTTGTTTGTGTTTGCTGAAAGTATTGCATCATCAGGTAGCTAAGAAACAGCTGCTCGCCATGACTGAAAAATACACTAGGAGAGTGGTGAGACTGAACCATAACAGGCGAGTTGAGTGTTGCTGAATAATGCCATTTAAGTAGTACTTAGCAAATTGGGGAGTACTATAACAGCTGCACAAACAACCTACAACAAAATCGCAGGCGGACGCTTCGTCCAAAGTGACGTACAATTGAAGTACAATTCAACCTATACAGTAGATCAAAGAGAAAGCTTTGACAATAAGTGCCTCAACACTCAGCTCCATGTTCCACTCAGTCTATGGTTCCACTTGACACGAGTGCCACAAGGTTTGCAGGTGCATAAAAGATTACTTAGTTACTTTGTGTCGTCCTCCCAGGTCAAATTGACCCCGTCTGTTTTGACTGTTCCTTCTTTCCTTCTTTTCTTCCTTCCTCACTCCTTCTCTCTTTCTTCCCTTCCTTCTTTACTTCCTCCATCCCCCTTTCTTCCTTCCGTCTGTCCTTCTTTCCTCCCTTCCTCCTTCTTTCTTTCCTCCCCATTACTTTCCTTCTTTCCTCCCTCCTACCTTCCTTCTTTCCTTTCCTTCCTTCTTCCTCCCTACTTTCCTTCCTCCCTTCCTTCCTTTCTTTCCTTCTTCGTCCCTCCTTTCTTTCCTTCTTCCTCCCTTCCTTCTTTCCTTTCCTCCCTTCCTTCCCTCCTTCCTCCCTCCCTCCCTCCTTTCCTTCCTTCCTTCCTTTCCACCTCCCTCCTTTCCTTCCTTCCTTCTTCCTCCCTTCCTTCCTTCCTTTCCTTCCTTCCTCCCTCCTTTCCTTCCTTTCCTTCCTTCCTCCCTCCCTTCCTTCCTTTCTTTCCTTCTTCGTCCCTCCTTTCTTTCCTTCTTCCTCCCTTCCTTCTTTCCTTTCCTCCCTTCCTTCCCTCCTTCCTCCCTCCCTCCCTCCTTTCCTTCCTTCCTTCCTTTCTACCTCCCTCCTTTCCTTCCTTCCTTCTTCCTCCCTTCCTTCCTTCCTTTCCTTCCTTCCTCCCTCCTTTCCTTCCTTTCCTTCCTTCCTCCCTCCCTCCCTCCCTCCTTTCCTTCCTTCCTTCCTTCCTCCTTTCCTTCCTTCCTTCTTCCTTCCTACCTCTTTTCCTTCCTTCTTCCTCCCTCCCTTCCTTTCTCCCTCCTTCATTTCCTTCTTCCTCCCTTCCCTCCCTTTCTCCCTCCTTTCCTCCCTTCCTTCCTTGACTCGAGGACAACATGAGGGTTAATGTGGCATATTAAGTGTACATGATGTTTTTTAAAGTAGAATAAAATATAATATCACTTACAACTGATAAGGATCTTTAAATATTAGCATCATACCACAACCAGGCACATACTACACATCACCACACACACACACACACATACGCATTTTTGCCACTTCAGCTTTTTTCTGTAGCTAGCCCTTCCTAATGAGGACGGAGATATCATCTGCAGGTGTCACTGAGCTCATGGTGAGCGCCTGGGAACACACCATCTAAAAAAGCGTATAGCCTTTCCAGGCACACTTTAATGTGAAAAGCATGGCTGACTAAAACTGCAGGTCAGCGCTTTCTTATTCCACCAGTCTAAGTAATGATGACAGCCTTTGGGCTAATGCTATATTATCTCGGGGTTATTTTCACTGTCATATGCATTCTTTAAAAAAAAAAAGCCTCTGTGGGTTGCCAGAATCTCCGGCTTACCAGTTTAGCTTCTCGTGCTCGTTGCCTATACATGAGCTGCCTTTAACAAGTGTCTGTCTGTCTCCCTCCGCTTCTAAAAAATGAGTCAATTAGTGTAGGTGCCTTGGAGGAGGCTCTGTATCTTCTTTTCTTTCTCTCTCTCTCTCTCTCTCGCTCTCGTTCATGCAGAGAAACATGCACACACATACTGCACATCAACACTGCAACTGGATGGCGAACGAGGTAGAATTCAATGCACAAAGCTCTATTACAGACAAGCAAGGTGTTTGAAGAAGATTAACTCAGAAATTGTTTTATAGAACTGTTTCACCTCCAGAATTGTTTAACCTCCATTTTTTTCTCTCCTTTTGTCAGGTAGTGATTGCCAAATAGGCTGCTGTTTTTCAGCATGCTCTGCTTCACATTCAAACAGGAGCTGTCACTCACGTCTGGAGCCTGAAACACCTACAGTATTACACCGTGCTGTAGGCCACTGAGCAGCTCGGTTATAATAGTTTGATATACAGCTTGACAGATATGGCTTTGTGATTCCTGCTTTATGAAGAATTAGAGCATTGTTGTGTCAAGTTACAGTTGCCCTCAATACATGTTTTAGACTTGGTATGGTGAAAACAGCTTCTAAAATAGCATTTCAGCAGTGTTGGTACACAAAACCCTTACAATAAACATCCTCATGAATAAAAATAAGTATATGTAAGACAATGCATGTCATCACATCATTAAAATCCAATCCTAGTTGGAAATAAAGAGATTTAAAGATACACACTTTGATGTCAGTTGTTAGTAGATGCTAGACATTTTAGGGTTTTATAATTTCCAATACTGATTCATCCATTAATTACTTCAATTGTCCATCAAATGTGAAGAGATGGTGTAATGGGAATTCTTATTATTCATCTTCTCCGATACAAATGAGTAGCTATGTCTTATGATTAGATGTATGTGTGTGTCATAATCAGCTGACCATGACACCACTTATGTTACATGAGATGCTGATTGAGTGAACATCATGTATGTTATAATCTACTGACTAACCATTGTCCTGATTGTACACACATTATGACTATTGTGCTTACATTATTCTGATAGTAGAACAACGTCATCCTTTCTGTGATAATGTATTGTATATAATCTGACTATTTCCTCTGCTCTGGGCTCGCTCAGGCCATCTCACGCTTGAGACAGCAAGGAGTCCGTCTGCAGACGACTGAATAAACTAGAGAAAGACAACGATAGACTTTGTGCTTCTTGATACAAAATACTGCCAGAACAATGGAAAATGACCATTGCAAGCTCAGATAGCTAAAAATGAATTAAAACAGTCTCTAGACTTGAACAACTGTTGAATAATTGTGTGACGATTGACTGATTAAATCAACTCAGCTCAACATGAGAAGAGCTCACATTCATTTTGGCCTTTCCATGATTTCCCTGGCAACTCATTGTCCACACCTGCAGGTTTGACAAAGCTTGAGCCAGAAATCCAGAAACTGACTCAATTACATCACAGATCTGGCAGGAAACAAACCCAAGATTTTAAAAAGGCCAAATAAAATCCAAACATTACCCGAAAGATTTGGATGTGCCGAAAAAGCATAACAGCGTGACAGAGCTAGAAAGAGCTGGGAGGCTGAAAATGTGTGGCAGCGGGGGCTAAATGAATTCTTAATACCTCACTGCGTGGCGTCACTCTTTCTAACCCTTTTTTCTCTCGATGTCCCTCTGCCTCGCTCGCTCTCGCCTTCCCACTCTGGGTTTTTTTTTATTGTTTCCAAAGAGACACGCAGGAGGCAAACGACCGCCGGTTTCCACGGCAACCAATCAACTATCAAATGAAGTAAATAGTCACAAAGACAAGAGAGAAGGATAGAGAGAGAGAGAGAGAGAGAGAGAGAGAGAGAGAGAGAGAGAGAGAGAGAGAGAGAGAGAGAGAGAGAGAGAGAGACCAGGAGGTTATTTTGGTATCAGTGTTTTTAAGAGAGACTCCATCAAGTCGTCACTGTCTGCGTCAACTGCTACAACTGATAATACAGCTGTGATACAGTATCTCTAATAAAGTATATCTGTTAAATAATAACTGTATAAAAGAAATGGACGTAACATCCGTGACGACACCCATTGGTTTGTGGACTGCTGCTCGGAAGCCAATAGTTTCGAATGTAGGCAGCGACATCTTGAAAATTTCAGGTGCATGCTGGGAAAAATAAAAAATATAAAATCAGGGAGGCCAAAATGTCCCAAATGAACATCATACTGCATTGAAGAAGGCTTTAAACTAGCGATTGAGACCATAAACACATTTTGAAAACGTTTACTGAGGTTAGAAATCAAGTGAGAAGTTGGTGAATTCTCCATTGACTTGTATAGAGACAGTCGCCCCCTGGTGGCCTTTTAATAGCATGCAGTTCTAAGTTACTTCCGCATTGGCCTCATTTCAGAGGACCAGAACTCCCCGCCTGGTTTTTACATAAAAAGAGGTATTCAGGTGACGATGATGATCAGCTGCTGGAAAGTTAACTAAAAATTTAATCAAATTCTGTACTTAAAATACATCATACAGTTGATGACTTTTATCAGTTGTTTGTTCATACTGTATTATTAAGTTTTCTGATTCTTTTGTTCTTATTTCCAAGTGTATCTTAATTTGAGGCACTGAATTCATCATTTATTCGTCTATAATTGACTTTATATCAAATCAAACACAAGAATTGGTTATTTTTTGTATTGGAACTACTTCTTGATATTTTGTTTTGTTTTGGTCCCTGTACAGAATAGCACATGCACAATACTACCAATACTGGCATGGTTATACTACTCCTGACTGTAGTTGGCAAAAAAATAGTCCCAGCCTGTAATTCTTAATTTTTCTGTTCCTTTACAACCTAACCCAAACTTCCTCTGAAGTATAAAAATTACAATTGCTGTTCTTACATTGTGTAGATCAGCGTTAGAGGTTTACAGCCCACTTGGTGAACTACTGTATATTGGCACCTCAGTTCTGAACTGAGTGCTGATATCAGACTCTACTGTACATACATTTTCATTTTCAATTTCTCATCTGACTTTGAGGAAGAAAGCTAATAAAATAAATTCCAAAATATTGAATTATTCATTTAAACTGATAAACTGGTTTAATTACTGAAATGTGTCGTCTTTCCCCTTTTTCCTTTTCCCTTTTCTGTTCTCTGCTCAAAAAGCTAAGCATGAAACTTTACCTGGAAAGTTGTTTGCCTTAAAAGCAAAAGCTTGTTGCCTCAGAGTAAAGAGTTGATGTCATTTGCTATGCTGCTGTCAGCATGGTTGACATACTGCACAGGCTTTTATCTTAACAACATTTACTGCTTCAGTCTTTATTTTTTGTTCTTTTGTTTCCTATAGACACATTTATCTCACCTCCAATTGATCGCAGTCTCCTTTTCTATCCAATACTGTACTCTCTCTCGCTCTCTCTCTCCTCTCCTCCATCACTATATAACGTTCACAGAGCCTGGCAGGTCTTCTTTTTCTTCCTGGAATTTTCCATCAGGGGTTCTTCGATCCAGTATAGTTGACTGGATAAAGGGAGGGTGGAGTGTGTGTCTGAGTATGTACGAGTGTGTACGAGTGTGTGTGTGTGTGTGTGTATTGGACAGCAGTAAATGTCATGGGATATCACACAGTAATGCTCCACAGCGTCTCATGTCAGCTTCTCTTTTCCCTAAGCTGTCAGGTCAGAAGAGTACACACATGCGTAGACACATGCATGCATGCACGCTCACTCACACACACACACACACACACACACACACACACACACACACACACACACACACACACACACACACACACACACACACACACACACACACACACACACACACACACACACACACACAGTAAAGGTTATATGGATAATTTTCAGGACAACAGAAGCTGTTACTTGTTCTATGAATCTCTCGTTGCTCATCAGCGTCGCTGCCTCAAACACTAATTCCGGTCATTTGTCTTCACCCTTGATTAGATTTTAACCGATGTTTGGTTAAAGGTGTAATATGAAGCTTTTAAACTATAAATCATCACAGTTACTCTGCAGCATTAGTATAATTAATATTAACAAATGAGAATTATAATACCGTTCACATGATTGTCCGCCTCTATGTAGTCTAGCTAAAGCTGACTCTGAGCTAAAATAAACTGTATCCACTGCTGAGATGAGTTCTGGCTCTTACATCTTGAATTAATTCCTTCTTTTCATCACCTTCGGAAAAAAAAGTAACAAGTAAAAGTAACAGTGAAGACTAACTAAGCAGTTGCATATGGAATGAGCTATCTATTTGGGTGATTCCCAGCTGAGATGGTACATGCACCACAGGGAGTCCTTGGAAACAACGCGGAGCAGCTCAGCCAATGTGTAAAAGTAGAAATTATGATATTATTTAAAAACACTTATTTACCAACTGAATACCAGTTATGTTGAGCCCACTACACGTCACCCCATATCATGATGCCACTGAGAGTTTAACCCTCCTGTCGTCCTCCCGGGTTAAATTGACCCCGTCTGTTTTGACTGTTCCTCCTCCCTTCCTTCTTTCCTTCCCTCCCTTCCTTCCTTCCTCCTTCCTCCCTTCTTTACTTTCCTCCCTCCCTTCCTTCCTTCCTTCTTCCTCCCTCCCTCCCTCCCTTCTTTCTTTCTTTCCTTCCTCCCTTCCTTCTTTCCTTTCCATCCCTTCCTTCCTCCCTCCCTTCCTTCCTTCCTTGACTCGAGGACAACAGGAGGGTTAAATGAGCTTAGCAAGTTGAAACAACCATCTAATGCCACTCCAAAGGGTAATAGTGTAAATGACAACTTGGTATAAACTGCTTTCTAAAAACGAAAAAACAGGCCTAAACATCAGCTTTGGAGTCACTGTTTTGAAGGAAAACCCCAAAAACTATAACATAACTATATCATTAATAACATCTGGTTTAAAATCAAATTCAAGAAAACTAATTTGGGCGGGGAGATGAAGGGGTTCTTGAACGCATCTGACAAGGCTATAGGGTTACCAAGACTAAACCACTGATCTAGTTGTTTCACTATGGAGCTTCTTGAGCAATTACAGTCAATATAACATGGACGATACCAGTCTCATTACACCATCTCATTAAATACAGAGAACATCAAAACACTTCATCATCTGCATAATCTGATAAAAACATAAAAGAACGCTTGAACCTAAAGTGAACACTGTTTTCTATATGATCACACACACAAGCTGCGGTTCTGATAAGCTTTGAAATCAGCCAGGTTATGACCTCTTATATACGCACATATACACACAGGCCGGTATTTGCATAACTTAGAGAAGCCCCTATCAGCATTTATTCTGTTTATACACTGTGGACTAACAAGCACGACCTGTACCTTTGCTGGACTATGCTTATTCTTGCTATGGACTGTCGTTTTGAATTAGCGTTATGTTGTCAGGACCAGGCGGGGAGTTCTGGTCCTCTGAAATGAGGCCAACGCGGAAGTAACTTAGAACTGCATTCTATCAAAAGGCCACCAGGGGGCGACCGTTTTGGTGTCAAAAGGACTTCCGTCTCTATACAAGTCAATGGAGAATTCACCAACTTCTCACTTGATTTCTAACCTCAGTAAACATTTTCAAAATGTGTTTATGGTCTCAATCGCTAGTTTAAAGCCTTCTTCAATGCAGTATGATGTTCATTTGTGAAATTTTGGCCTCCCTGATTTTATATTTGACGATAAAGCAGGGTATGCATTAAGGCGTGGCTACATCATGATTGACAGGTTGATTGACCAATGTCCTCGAGATCCAGCCCTCGCAACCGTAGCAACCTCCCCGCTCCGCCTATGACTCCGCCTCATGCCCATATAAGTAGAATCCGTGTTTTTATTTTTCCCAGCATGCACCTGAAATTTTCAAGATGGTGCTGCCTAGATTCGAAACTATTGGCTTCCGAGCAGCAGTCCACAAACCAATGGGTGACGTCACGGATTTTACGTCCATTTCTTTTATACAGTCTATGGTCAGGACAGAAAATTGTTTGTGAATCATTGTTATTTACTCTTATCATTCTCTCTCTTGGTCAGTGGGAAGTTGTGTCTTAATTATATGAAGAAAATACAAAATGCTTGCCAGAAAAGCATACAGTATAATTTCCCATTTTTCGGAGGTCAAAGCCAGGGTTCAGCTACAGACCAGCTGCCGTTTGATGATTCATGGCTTGTTCATGGATGGTGATGATCTTTGACCTGAGGAGGAACTCTAGAGGGACAATCCTGCTATCTGGTTTTAGACTGTTTACTGGCTTTTCCGGCTGTAACAAATCTTCAAAAAGCTTGATTAAAGTTTTTAGAGACTCACTCAACTTTTTATATCTCCAAATCTATGACCACACCGTCTCTCTCTCTCTCGTTCTCGTTCTCTTTCTGTCTGTGTCTCCCACTCTTTCTCTCCCAGATGGCCAGTGCACAGCTGCCATAGGATTCCTGGAGACAAGTTCTGCCCTGTTGCTGTGGCAACCGGTACTGATATAAAATATTAGGAACCCCTCTGTTGTGTGTGCATATGTGCGTGCTGTGTTTGGGTTTGAGAGAGCGCACTGAACATTTGTTTTACATAATTCACATTTTTCCAAATTAAAACATCAGTTCATCATCCGATATCTGTAAAACTCTTGCTTGGCTGAAAAGGTCTCAGTTAGCTGACTTCCCGAAATGAGACTGTAATTTGGTTTAATTTCGTGTCATCAATCAATTTCATAATAGACGGTGCCACTTTGTTTTAAATGGCATCCAACTCACTTGACATTCAGATATTGAATCATTGAGCGTGATTGCACACCAGATGCTTTGAGCGACGCTACAAGTCCAAGACACACACACACACTGACACACAAAAGGTGGATCCATGGGTTTTGGTGAGACTATCAACGTAGCGTGACTTCATTTAGCAGTCCATCACATGCTGGAAATTGAATTAAGGAGATGAGCTGCAGCAAAGGAGAGGGCTGAAGCATGGGCGTAGATTTGGGTATGGATGGTAGGGACATGAAACTACCAATAAAATGATGTTGCTAGATTATTCCTACCAGTGTTATTATTGATCTAGCCACTTTAACTCTGCATAGTGTTAACATTAACATCTCTGTAGAGTTGCCAGGTTTGTGTGTTTTCTGCCAAAAGCTGCCCTATTATGATATAGAGTGAAAAAGCTGGATATGAGGGATACTCAAATTGATGATCTGGCAACCTTTAAGTTCTTCGTCTAGTGGAGAATCTGACATGTAAAGCATTTACAGTCTTTCCTTCCCACTGTCACCAAATGCTTGTTCATTTGGGAATATAAAGTGTAAAGGAAGAATAAATATGTGTTCTGAGTTTGACATACCACAGAAAATTGTGTTGTTAACCACCCTGCCAAATTTGAATGATTAAAAAAATCGCCAAATATATGAAATTAGGCTTCAAAGTTGTGTAAAAATTAGCCTCTTTCTCTGCTCCTAAACACTGTGGGAGTGACCGCCGAGTTCACTGAAACCCTGCCCCCTACCAAGTGTCACCTGTCAATCAAAGTCACCATCTCTACCAGAAACATGGACACTATGTCTGAGAGCTTTCTGCTGCTAACTCAGCGGCTAACTCGGCTGGTAGCTCGGCGGCTAGCTCAGTGGCTAACTCGGCGGCACTCAGTTAACTGGCTAACTGTTGCTCAGACATGCTGTTTAATGAAATAAGGTTATTCCTCAAAAAAGCAACTTAAGACATCTGGCCCTTTTTAAAGAAGAACTGAAGTCTCAGCAACAGTTGGGTTTAGTTAATAATACTAATGTTATATATATCAATCTGAACATTCATCTTTGAAAGTAGTGAATGAAATATTTACTATTTAATACCAACTATCACTTTTCTCTCTTTATGGCACGCAAAAGAGTGACAGAGAGAAAGTACACACACAATAATTTTGGCTGCCAAACAAACGTTAAACCAAAAAGTTTAAACCAAACCTACGCCTTTGGACAGGAAGGGATGGAGAGAGATAGATAAAGTTCCCCTGGTTTACCAACAGCTGCTAAGTAAGGAGTCCTTTAGTAGTGATGGGGAGATATGGGGAATTGGAAGTAGCAGGGAGATTCTCAGTGTGCAATTTTAGATAGCTTGTAAGACACAAACATGCACACAGAGTCTTCCTTTAGACCATCTGGTGGGATTTTCTGTGCTTTCCTTCTCACTTTCTTTTTTTTTTAATGTTCTCTCATTTTCTGTCTGTGCTGCAGCATGGTGGTAAAAATGATGCAGAGTTCAAGTATGTAGGTTTCCTCTCAAGCCAATGGTGGGCTTAATGGATGGGCTTACTGAGGCTCAAGCCTTGAATATGGGGGACCAAGAACCTCATGAGATATTAGTTTAGAAAATAAAGAAAGATAAGATAAATTCACAATGAAGTGACCTGTGATGTGGAGGGAAGGCGTTCTTTATAAAACCACAATTTACATAATTACTTCGGTTTGAACATGGCGGTGTGGTACCAAGCAGCAGCAAAAAGTTTTCACTGTCAAAGTAAAAGCATTGAAAAAGGACAACAAAAATATCACATGAACTTGGAGGAGATCGCTGTGGCAGAAGTGATTCGATTTCGAGAGTTTGTGTGCTATGAGGCGAACATATCAGCAGTTGGTCGTGGATTTTAGAGACACAATGAAGTGAACTGAAAAGCCACTTCTGAAGGTAAGACAATATGTTCCTTTTATACTTGTTCCTTGCTTGTGATATTTGAGGGATTTTCAATTGAAAAGACTGAGTTTATGTTTCTACTGTGAAATATTGGGCCAAGAATATGTTCATATTTTTCTTCTTAAATATGTCGTACCTTTTTCATGAAGTGGAATTTATGAGTGTGTCACGTCGGATTCACCAAACACTTGTATCACCAGGAAACAGTCGTAAATGATCTTCATAAACATGATGAATCCCACCTGTTCTAAATGTCGCCCCCAAAATACCATATAAGGTCAGACGACCGGCAGGTTGAGGAGAAGCTCCAACCAACGCCCCCCCCCCCCCCCCCCCCCCCCCGGGAAAATTTGAGTTCCCCCAAAAGGCATAACATTGGCACACTGCCATTAGACAATTAGTAACAGTCATGTTTTATTGTTTTGGAGGACTGCAGGTTGGTTGTGCGTGACGACAGGTCTGCATCACTCGTAAATTTTGTTCGTACCTAAGAGAAAATCCAAAATACGAGAAAATTGGTGAATGCTGCAAATCCTCGTAAATCACTCGGATCTTACATCTGGCCCATTGTCTTATTTCGGTGAGTTTCACATTCTGTTTTCTGATAAGAAGGAGGCATTTTATTTACTGTTCGTAGAGTTTGTGGAGTTTTTCGACTGTGTGGAGTCTGCATGTTCTTTCCTTGCGTATGCGTGGGTTTCTCCAAAACGTCACAGCCTCAGGGCCTGAAGTAATATTAAGGCACCCCTGTCTCCTGCCCACGACCATTGCTTCATGCTATTCCCATCCTCCAGCTCTGTCAGGCTTGTGTAACTGAGAGGCGAAAGCAGAGGAACACACTGACCACCAATTACGCAATCCAACTGCTGATGGAGCTAAAAATACTAAGACTAGTATTTACCAGTGATAGAAAAGGAAAGAGAGAAATTATTATATATTCCAATGCAAGAAGAAGCTATACTCCAGCTTTATTCTTTAACCAATCGAGCTGGTGGTCAGACTTGCAAAAGATGAGATCCAAAATGTGAGACAGTCTGACTCTTCTCCAATTCTCAAGCCTGCAGCTCTACTTCTTCCTCTCACTACTTTCTTTTGTCACTCATCTCTTTCCCACACTGCCTACACCCTACACTTACTCATTCTTTCACTCAACATCACACCATGTTCCCTTTTGTATAATTATTACACATTATTTAGTACACCAATGTTCTCTTCAGCCTTTCAGATGTATTTTGTTTTTTCCTTCCTACTCAACTCTTCCTGGATTGCTCTGTATAGGGAGATCAATTAGTCCTTAAATTGTCGTAATGATTGTTTGAGAGTGATTTGTCCCTGTGTTTTTTTGTGTTGTTTGGCATCATTATAATCTGGCTGAGACATAACAAGGTAACACATTAATATTCATGATATTAACAAGAGGAACAAAGTGGTGTATCTGTAGAGACAAGTATCACTTTCAGTGGGGATGAGGCGCTTCCTAAATTGAGACGCTAATTTCGGTTCACAGAACAAAGGTGCACAAACATGCACTCGCACACACACACACACACACACACACACACACACGCACAACGCATTAACACATGCCAGTCACAGTTCCCAAGATAACACAATGCAGATAGCAATCATTGGGGGCGAGTGTTAATGACAGACTAATGACTGCCATTTAACAAACTTGGGAGAATGGCTTCATTTGAGTCTGTCTCAGCTTCTCACTTTTTCGAAGTTGACACTTTATTACCATTTCCCTAAAAAAAGACCTTGCTCTTAAAATTAACACTTGAACACCTGAAAATAAAACTTTTCTCACTTTTCCTTCTTTAATCTATTTCAGTTATCAGTTACATATCCTTTAACACATTTCTGTCGCACTTCTGCTGCACAGTTACTCCCTTAAAGCGATGGTTCGGCATAATTTTGACCTAGCGTCATATGCACCATGAGGTCTATCTAATCAGCGCCTCAGCCGTTCATTTTCATTTGGTAAAGCTGTAAACTGTTTACTGCTAAAGCTGTAAACATCGTCAAAATATCGCAAGATCACACACAGATCTTTGGATGTGCTGTGCGGGATCTCACGAGACCACACAGTATTTCAGTGATTGCGCGAGATTTCGACAATGTTTACAGCTTTAGCATTAGCAGCAGAGTAAAAGCCATCAGGTAAGTGTTTATTTTAATAAACTCCTGGTGTACTTACAAACTTTCCAATGCATCGATTTATGAGTAAAGACCCTATTTGTACTACTGTAGAAGTTTGATATCAATCCAGGCATTATTAGTGGGGTCATTTACCAGTTACACTGGTGGTCCCGTTAGCGCCTGTGCTAAGCCATTCGGCTGCTGGCTCTAACTCCACTATTTTCCGACCAAATGAAAATAAACGGCTGAGGTGGTGTTTAGATAGACCTCATGGTGCATATGATGCTAGGTCGAAATTACGCCGAACCATCGCTTTAATGAGAGGAACATTGAGGTGAAAACAATTCATTTCATAAAACCAACCTCCTCTCCCCATTAGAATGATAATCTACATTTCTACATTAAAAGCTCCTCTACATGTTCACAAATCTTCTCAGTTGGAAGTTTCCACACTGAGAATTACGTGATCAAAATAATAAAAGTATCAGCTGTTCCAACTTAATATGTGCAACAGGATAGTGAGCTCACACAGTCCTGAGCAGAGGTCTAAGCAGGCAAAATTAGCATAAACAACTGCGGGGGTGGGCTACAGTATGGATGTGTAGGGTCTCAGTGGATCTTTAGACCTATATCTATAAAAATGTTTGCTACCAATGATTTTGTGTTGTTGAGATGTGTTCATACACAAAACATTCATACGACAACAGCATGAGTAAAGTAGGCCAAGATTAGCATGTTCATGGTAAAGACACTGAAAGTTAAGGTATGGCTAAGAAGCAGAGATTACTTCCAGGGTCCTTGGAGACAGAAAAAAAAACGTGTCTTTCGTCAAACTTCATGAAGTGGACAAGCATTGAGTTTTGTCCTTCTATGGTTTGGCAACAAGAACACTAAGATTAGGGAAAGAGAAATGAACTTGGATGTATTTAGATCTATCTTCAATATTACCGTCATGTTCAAGAGCTGTAACATTAAAAAAGAGATACTGTGTAAAGCAAGGCACGTGAGTTTATTGGTGTTCCTCAATAGACAAACTATAAAAGGCTAAAACTGTTCAGTTGGACTCCGAGCATCTACTTCATGATGGAGTCCTCCCTCTTCCCCTCTGGTATTTATTACCCTCTGTCCAAGATGAAGTCAAACAGATATAAACACTCCTTTAACATATGAGCCATCAAATGTTATTATGAGTGCGGTGTTTTGTGAGTTGCTGTTCTTTTCATAATAATTTGAACTTTGTGTTCCTGACTTTGAAATGCTTTCACTAATTCAACTAAATACTGAACTGAACAAATGACACTAACACTAATATACTGGTTATTTATTGACAACTTCCATTGATACAAAAAAACGTATTTTCCTTTCTTTTCTTTTTTTTTTAGCAGTTCAAGGTTGCAAAAATACCTTTTAACTACAACAACATGAAAGAAAAAAAAATATTTCAAGTGAACTTCAGTAGCAGGAAAAAGTTCCAAGTCGGCGTTTGGTTCTGTGAAGATAGCCAGAAAGACTTTTATATACTAAATAACACACATGCAGATCTGAGCAAACTCATAACCAGCAGCACGAGGTCAGAGCACCTGACTTCTATAATCACCATGGCGACACAGACAGCTGCGAGGTGCGAGGAAGTAAAAGCGAGGGATGAAAGGATTGAAAGAAAGGAGGAGGTATAACAGAGGAGAGAAAAAAAACAACTGAGGTGATGCTAGTGATCCTGGTACACACACACACACACACACACACACACACACACACACACACACACACACACACACACACACACACACACACACACACACACACATAAAGCAACCTGCTGTGCTAATTACTGGGTCTGCAGTTCTTTGAAGGCTGCTGCTCACCTTGGCTGGTCCCTTACCTATTAACACACACACACACACACCTACACACACACACACACACACACACACACACACACACACACACACTGGCTGTCTCTCTACAGGAAGCAGTGTGTTATTTCAGCACCTGCAGGCTCAGTGGGTGATGCTAAGATGAAAATAATATGTATTGGCATCTACCAGCATGAAGACAGTGCAGCAATACGTGACATCAACAGCGCGTGGCTGTCTGGAGCAGAGGGGAGTAAATGCAAAGAGGATATGTCATGTCACACAGGGAGAGGAGATATAAATTAAATATGTGGGGTCAACATCTCTGTGATCTCCACATCTGTCCCATATTTAAAGTTATGTGTTTGGTTGTTAAATATATATAATTTATATCAGAGGGTCGAATGAGAGAGAGGTCAACAATCTCTAACTCAGTCTTAAAAATAAATAGATCAGAAGTGACATCAGGGTCGGGGAGGTTAAGTATAGTTGGCTCTTTGAAAAACATTACAAACAACAGTAAAGTGAATAAGAGTGCTGGTCATGTGTAATAGATGGCATAAAGTACCATCTGACCTGCAGAATATTTAGATGAATGAATGTGGTATTGGAAAATATTTAATTTAATTTAATTGTTACTTTATAATTAGTAGAAATGACAGAAGTATAGAAGCTACAATGATTTTATGGCCCATCTTTTCCTTTCTATTGGAAGTGATTTTTCTGTATGACTTCAACTGATTCCACGATCTGTCTCCGCCTCCAATACAGTAGCTTCATTAAAGTGAACTTTTTATGTCTGGTGCTGTAATGCAATCAAACAGATCCTCCACCACCAAATCCAACTCTGAGAAATCCAATGAAAAATGCAATGTCGAGACCAATCAGCTGCTATTAAAACTAATGCTGAAAACTTGAGGTAGCATCATGACTTCTTTTTTTCTTTTTTTTAATAGACAGAGGGAATTAATCATCACTCTCAAATTAATTTTATATTTCTACTTCAGTATGTGTCTGTAGCCCCACTCACACCAATGAGAGTCAGCAAATTAACCAAAAAAAATACTTTCGTCCTCAGACATTTTATTAAGGAATCTCATTTGTCTGTGCCATCGCCAGTACTGGCTGTAACTGCTGTAAGAAGTGAGACTAATAGATGAAACAGAAGATTTAACTGGGAAAAGGTTGACCATTAAAATGAATTGCAGCTTCTGCAGATGAACAAATTGTCTATTCAGTGAAATAGGATTTGCCAATTTTATGATAAAAGATGGTTTGAAGAGTGCAGAATAGACAGAATGAAGGTGGTGATTCCAAAAACAACATATTTCCATTTAGGAAACAATTTGCTGCTTCTAAAACAACAAGTAAACTGGATTAGTCATTACTTTCGGATACGTTAACAGTCAAAGCTTTGAAGTTATTGTAGTTAATTACAATCTTAATTTAGAGATCATGGTTTATAGAAGAGGTGATATCATTATGTCTTATATATTTATGTGTATACTGTACAGTAGGTCCAAAAGAGTCCTAATTAGATATATAACACTTAATGTCATGATCAGGGAGTGTTTACAGCCAAACTAAATCCCACCCTGATTTGATGACCAGGCGGGGAGTTCTGGTCCTCTGAAATGAGGCCAACATGAAAGTAACTTAGAGCTGCATTCTATCAAAAGGCCACCGGGGGCGACCATTTTGGTGTCAAAAGGACTTCCATCTCCATACAAGTCAATGGAGAATTCACCTACTTCTCACTTGATTTCTAACCTCAGTAAACGTTTTCAAAATGTGTTTATGGTCTCAATCGCTAGTTTAAAGCCTTCTTCAATGCAGTATGATGTTCATTTGGGACATTTTGACCTCCCTGATTTTATATTTGACGATAAAGCAGGGTATGCATTAGGGCGTGGCTACGTCCTGATTGACAGGTTGATTGACCAATGTCCTCGAGATCCAGCCCTCGCAACCATAGCAACCTCCCCGCTCCGCCCATGACCCCGCCTCATGCCCATATAAGTAGAATCTGTGCTTTTTATTTTTCCCAGCATGCACCTGAAATTTTCAAGATGGCGCTGCCTAGATTCGAAACGTTTGGCTTCCGAGCAGCAGTCCACAAACCAATGGGTGACGTCACAGATGTTACGTCCATTTCTTTTATACAGTCTACGATATCTACACTCATGGAAACACATAAAGGAACAAGAGAGAGAAACACACACAGACTGATAAATGGTTCACAGTGGGGGGGGGGGGGGGGGGGGTGTGCGATACAATATGTGAAAATTATCAGTGAAATGTCAAATTAATTAATAGTGACAGTTTCATTTAGAAAATGTAAATTTTTCTGCCCTATTGTCGGATGTGTAAACTCGCGTGAATACACATGCAGACACACACAAATGCCTCCATTCATGCTCACTTAAATGAATGTATAGGCATTAACAGATAATAAAGGGAAACAATCAGACTCATACATACTCCTCTACACACACACACACACACACACACACACACACACACACACACAGCATCAGTGGGATTTCCTCATGGGTGTCTATTCCCTATCTGCTTCACACTGCTCTGTCAACATGTGGCAGAAACATTTCAAAGGGAGGAGAGAGAGAGAAGGACAAGGGCGGTCATGAGGGAAACAATGCAGGATGAAAGAGAGAGAGAGAGAGAGAGAGGAAGTGGTACACTGTATAGATGAGTAAACCAGCTTATCAGAGCAGAACTGTGAAGAGATAAATATGTATATTTTGGCTTCAATCTGGCTTTTTTGACTTTTGAGCTGCAATTTTAGTTTGTGAAGCATACAAGGTCAGAAACAATGAAATGGAAAACAGCAGAGATAAAAGAAGAATGTAGATAATGCTTGATTTAAATGTTAAAGAGCGGCTGAAATACAAGATTTTAGATGGAGTAAGCAAAAAAATAAAGAAGAAGAGGACACGACAGGTTCCTGTATTCCAGCATTTCCACCAGTTTGACAGGTAGGTACAGTGACATTAGCATAATGATTAACAGTGACATTAGCATAATGATTAATACCGGCATTAGCATAAGCACTGTGCCAGGGAGAGCATGGGAGAAAGTGACGGAAACAGCAGGACAGCACAAGAAAGCTGGAGTATAAAAGCAAAATGATGTTTACCAGCAGAGGATGGAAACACTAATTATGTAGAAAAAACAAAGAGGATGAAGGCAGAAGATGACATTTTTTTTCCCCAGCTGTCAACAGCTTCAGCACTGTCTTTCCCAAGATGTCTTCATAAATAAGTTTACTCTTCATCCATGCAGCATGTCCAGCTATGAGACAGGAATGTCCCAATGAGGGAGACCAGCTGTCAGTTTTGTTCCCTCTGGTAACACAGCTACAAGCCGTTTCCTTTTCTATAGGTAGCAACACTGACCAACGCATGCTAATACTATGGTACGCTATTTAAACATACATAACGCATTAGTGCTGGGTGATTATGGCAAAAATCAAAATCATGATTAATTGAACTTTAAACCTTGATTGCGATTAATGAACGATTATCTCGTGTCATCCTCCCGAGTCAAATTGACCCCGTCTGTTTTGACTGTTCCTTCCTTCCTTCCTCCTCTGTTTCTTTCCTCCCCCTACCGTCCTCCCTTCCTTCTTTCCTTCCTTCCTCCCTTCCTCTTTTCCTTTCTCCCTCCCTCCTTTCTCCCTTCCTTTCCTTCCTTCCTTCCTTCCTCCCTTCCTCCCTGAGAAGCATAAAGACACTATCTCACCTAAATACAGGTAAACAGACTGACGGGAGATTATGGCAAAATTAAAATCATGATTAATTGAACTTTTAACCTCGATTACGATTAATGAACGATTATCTCCACCCTTGATGAACAATGATGTATTTTCACAGTTTCTTTAGTTTAGTATTTTACTCTGCTGTCCTCACACATGAGGATCTTTAGGAAGTGAAAATAATGATGTCTTAAGGTGTGACGCTGTGGTTAATGTCTAGTTAACTTGATTAGAACTATGTAAAGATCATGGTTTGGGTTAAAATGAAGGAAGGAGAGACGGAGGAAGGAAGGAAGGAAGAAGGAAGGTAGGACGGAGGGAGAAAGGAAAAAAGGAAGGAAGGGAGGAAAGTGAGAGGAAGGGAGGAAAGAGAGAAGTAGGGAGGAAAGAAGGAAAGGAGGGAGAAAGGAAGGAAGGGAGGGAGGGAGGGAGGAGGAAGGAAGGAAGGGAGGAAGAAGGAAAGTAGGAGGAAGGGAGAAAGGAAAAGAGGAAGGAAGGAAAGACGGACAGGAAAGGAAGGGAGGGAGGGAGGAAGAAGGAAGGAAAGGAGGAAGGAAGGGAGGGAGGGAGGGAGAAGGAAGGTAGGAGGGATGGAGAAAGGAAAAGAGGAAGGGAGGAAGGAAGGAAAGAAGGACAGAGGGAAGGAAGGAGGGAGGGAGGAAGTCTTTTCAAATTCCTTAAAGATATGCAACCTTTGCTGCCATGGCAACAGTGAACACCACGATTAATTGACATGAGCAAGATTAAGTCAATTAATCGATTAATTGCCCAGCTCTATAAGGCATATTCAAAAAATCTCGACTGATTTTCTAAACCTGTGGATTGATAATAGTCCATTACAACCAGTCCAGGAATGTTGAATATTTCCAGTATTAAGGGCCTCTAATAGGAAGTAAACTCAGAATCTGTGCAGAAAATATTCATTACCATAAAAAATGTTCAATAGCAGCCAAATAACAGTCTCACTGATGTTTCAGTCTGTGTCTGTGTCTGAACAGAAGCTCAATAATAAATCAATTTAGCACCGGGCACAGTGAAAATGAAGACAACAGTAAACATGCCATCCGGTCTGACTGATGAAGTCCTCGTCCAGGGTCAATCAGTAACAAATACGCTATTTAGGTTCGGGGCAACAATTGTGATTTCCCCTTAGGTATCCAAATCTGTTATGTTTTGAAAGCTGAAATGAAGCAGTGAGATGCATCATTACTCAACATCTCAGGTAAAATATAACACACAAACTAATGTTGCAACCTCTAGTCAATAAAAGTCAGCCGCTAGAGATTTTTTGAGTAAATGAATGATACTCTGCATTCACTGAAAATGAAGATTAGTGGATCTGATTTGAATGACTGGCATCTGATCGATTGCCTCTGCTTAGATTTCATGCTGGGAATATGGAGAGAAGAGACAAAGCATATCATCCATGTGCTTCTATCTGATACAGGAAGTGGAATATGCAGGAAGAATTAGAAGAAAGGATGAAATTATGGTTCTCCAGAGTCATGGTCGATATAAATATTTGTGTAAAATACAAACTTTTTTTTTGGTATATTAAACCCTGTATTGTTTACATCCTTGAGATCCGTGGAGTAATGAAAAGATGTGTAGGACTGTGCATTGCATCACCTATGTGTACGTCCTTGTGTGTGTGCATGCACAAGGCAAACACAATGGGGACCCAGTCATAAAAAAAACTCCATAGCACTAAATTGCATCACAAACTCAGGAAGCATTTAAGACCCTCCAGAATAAAAGCAGATGGAGGCTGCATAGATATTTTCCAAGTGCACCAGGCAAAGCAGCAAAACATATCAACCTATAGTGCCCAATGAGTACATGCCAAGTTATAATAAAAAAAGTTATAGATGTCTCAAAAGGCTTCACAAGTCTATAAAACACAAAACAACACAGCAACACTTCAAATAAAAGATGGAAGAAAGCATCCATATTCACCTTCCATGGTGAACTCAGCAATTAATTTATAGACTAGTGCACTGTAAGCACAATTCACCAGCAAAGGTGCTCTGCCAGCCATACACTGCTCGGACAAAGAATAACCAATTGCCATCATTAAAGGTAACAGCTACAGACGCTGCCAGGAAATTAATTTAGCAATTAAATTGTACAGATTTGGACCGGACAGTCCATCAGCTGCATTATTCCAGTCATCATTATATCACTTCACCCAGAGGATATTTCACAGCTATCGACAACTATCAATTTGCCCTTTTCATGAGGAAAAAGCATCATAATATCCATTACACAACCCCCAGGTTTATATGACCAACCCCTCCACACAGACACCTCATCAATTGACGCCACGCTGGAATTTCATATAATTTTAATGGCAAGGTCTCATCCAAATCGGCCATTACAGTCAGATGTCGTTTAACTGCTACTAATAGCCAAACCAATCAGCGGCCAGACATTGTATCACATGTCTAGGGGGGGGGGTTTAACAAGGGAATGCTCATTAGAAGTATTACTCCAAGAAGAGCAGATGGGTAAAGGACAGAGGGATCAAACTGATTTCAGCAGATGAACAAAATATCAAAGAGGCTTTGTGTGCTTTTCTTAGAAAGAATCACTCATAAAATATAAGGGTAACTTTGATAGCTTCTGTTTAAACACTAAATGTGGTTGTTGTGAGTATGTGCCTGGATATATCTGTGAATGTGAAAGTGTGTGTGTATGTGCAATAACGCCAGTGGCACAGAGGGCCACATGTGTTGGTACAGAGGAGATTGAAAGTGAATTGGAAGCTATTAATCTGACCTTGCCTTGCTATCAGATTTGGTTTGGAGCAGGATATATATTCACTCCACATGCTCTGTTTCTCTTCTCACAAGCTGCTCTCTCTCTCTCTCTCTCTCTCTCTCTCTGGATCTCCCCTCTTGTTCTCCCTTCTTTCCAATCCACAGGTATACGTTTCAGTGAGGAGAACAGAATTTCACATCTCCACCTTTTGAAATGATTTCCATTATTTCCTTTCCCCACATGCTGCTCTGATTATCCTTTCTCTATGTGAATGAACTCATCTCTGTTTCTGCCTGAGTGCTGGTTAACATGATATTCACAGCTCCACACTCCGCTCTCTATCTGTACTTTTAGCCCAGCGTCAGTGGATTCACACAGATGTGGATACAATACGATGACAGTTCTCTCCCTGATGGAAACGGTTTTGTTGTACAAAGTATGGAAGTGAAAGCACAGACCGTGGCGCATTTGCCTTTGCAGTCGAATCAGGAAGGAAAATGTACAATTTAGCAAAAACAAATAGCACCTCCACAGGGATTGTACAACTATGCAGAACCAAAATCCATCTAAAATAGCCATAAACTGGGTTTGCAAATGCTGTCTAGCCACCACTCTCAATGTAACAACAGGACCGTACCCTTTGGATAGCAATATTGTTAAAATGCAATAAGATAATGTTTTTTTGTTGTTGCTACATAAAGAATACTGTTATGGCTGCAGGAAACAATTTGGCTCTTTTCCTCTTCAAACAGTTTAATTAATATTGGTTTTTGTTCAAGTCTAAACATCCAGCAAACAAAATCTATAAGAAAAAAACTGAATTGCTGACATCAAAATTGATTAAATTGATTCTGTGTAATACGAGGGGATTGGTTATAGTGCAGTTGACTCAAAGAATAAAACACCTGGCTCTGCACTTTGCTTTGCTGGTTTCACTTCATTATTTTGATTGGCACAAATACCCCTTTTCCACCGAGCTGGAGCCAGTGCTGGTTCGGAGCTAGCGCTAGAGCCAGTGCTCAGTTGGTGCTAATCCAAACACCTCTTACGAACCTGTTGCTTTTCCATCAGCAAGGAGCCACGCGATTACGTCACTGTATAACGTACAAGCGCGCGCCTTTGAAGCACTTCCATGATTCACCAGTGAGAGGCAGCAACATGCCGCAAGGCATCTAGCCTGCTGGAAACGAAGAAGAAGAAGAAGTAGGAGAAGAAGACGACAGCTCTGGCAAAAAAAAGATGAAAATAGTACTTTTAATCAACAAATCTTTAACCCTCTGTAAATGCCATGCTAGTCGGCTAATGAACGTTAACGCCGCTAGTCTGCTAGTAAACATTAGCCCCGCTAGCCGGCTAATAAACGTTAACCCCGCTAGCCGGTTAATAAATGTTAGCCCCGCCCTCAGTCCGCTGACGTAATCTGTTCTTGCTTTAGACCAGCAAAGAGTTGGTGCTTGCTCTGGCACCCGTTCTGAGGCTCAGGGCTGGAGCTTTGGTGGTGGAAAAGCAAAGAAATGGTGCTTAGTCAGACTCTGGCTCCAAACCAGCACCAGCTCCAGCTCAGTGGAAAAGGGGTGTAACTGAACAGCAAACTAACAGTTGACCACACAAGGACCAAAAGGTGAGTGAATACTGGACTTACACTTAGGTGGCAGGTGGTCCTCAGAAGTATACCAAAATACATGAAAAAATATGTGCTCTAAAAGATTTCTAGAGAGGCTTTGATTCAACTTTATTTTTAGTATGCAAGTCGAGTGTCACTGATATAAATGCTCCTTCAATCAGCGATATCCAACACCTGGAAAACAGTTTGGTTCCCCCTCTCTATAATAATTATCGGCAGAATGTTTTGACGTTGTTTTCTCACAACGATGGAGTAAAACAAGTGTGAAACTGCACACTGTGGGTGTGTATTATGGATTACAGGCAGAGAAAAAGACCCGAGCAATCATACTGAAAATGAGCATACGAGTAAAAAATAAAACTGATGTGCAAATGAAAGACAGGAGATAAATGGCAAAATCCATTTCTATTAAGTGCAGAATGAAAAAAAAGTTTGATCTGTCAATTACTGCAAATAGCCAGAGGCATTATTTTTTTAATGCTGATTGTCAACTATCCCACTTTCACCCACTGACAGCTTCTCACTGCTTTTGCAAAATGATTTAATACAATGAAAACCACAAAATGATTTACTGTCTGTAAAGAAAAAAGGGTGGAGAAGAAGAGTGATAGAGAAATAAGAAGCGTGAGAGGCTTGTGGGGTCTTATGCTCCCCCTGAAAAAGGCTCGGCCCCCACCTAAACCTCCCCTAACCCCAAGCTCCCAGTAATGTTTTGGAATAAAAAATACATATGAAGACATCAGACTGACTTTTATGTAACAAAACTAAACTATGAAATCATATTTTTTATTTACGTAAGAGATGATGAACATTGACTTTGCTGCTTGTTGAGATTTGATTGGTTGCTTCATATCATTGCAAGTGTGATTATGCATCATGTTAACGTTAGTCTAGCAGTTTCTAGCCTCCTGGGTCAAATTGACCCGTCTGTTTTGACTGTTCCTTCTTTACTCTCTTCCTTCCTTCCGTCTGTCCTCCCTCCCTCCTTCTCTCTGTCTTTCCTTCCTCTCTCTTTCCTCCCTTCCTTCTTTCCTTCCTCCACCCCCTTACTTCCTTTCCTCTGTCCTTCCTTCCTCTCTCTTTCTTCCTTCCTTCTGTCCTTCCTTCATTCCTCCCTCCATCTCTATTTCTTCCTTCCTTCCTTACCTCCTTCCTTCTTTTCTTCCTTCTTCCTTCCTTCCTCCCTGCTTTCCTTGCTTCTTCCCTCCCTTCCTCTTTCTGTCCTTCCTTCCTTCCTCCCTCCTTTCCTTGCTTCTTCCCCCCTTCCTCCTCGAGGACAACAGGAGGGTTAAAGCTAATTAGCTGATTATGGACGGCTATACTTTTTGTTATTGCTGGCAGGTGGGCAGTAGCAGGAGGTATGTATTCATGTTTCCACAGTAAAGTAAAATAGTACCACACTGTAATATTCAACTCTAACCAGCTGTTTTACTCACAGCTACTGTTGTTGCTAATATTGCGTAAATCCACAGATACTGTTTGTGTTGACTATAATTCGGATTGTGAATGTTTGTGCTCTTTGCTGTATTTGTTTTTTGGACTCATTGAATTTTGTTTTTCTGTAGTTGGATTATCGGTTACATTCATTAGCACCTGCTATCAACAAAACAGCCCTCTTCAACCCTCCACTCCTGTAGCTCCACCACTCACTATTCTCTGGTGCCACTACTGAAGCTGAGCCAGCAGCTACCACAGGACCCTGTAAACTCTGATAATTGGCAAACATAAAACTCTTATTTCCTAAAAACTCTTTGCCTACAGCACATCTCTCTGTATAAAGCCCTGTCTAACCTGTACTTGTTCATTTCTCTTTCTATTAGCTCTTCAATTTGAACCCTTTCTTTCCATTTCTGTCCATTTGACCTTTCGTATGATAAAAAAAACCCCTCCTTCTTTCAAGTTACACTCCTTTATTTTTTAGTGTCCTCAAAGTTCCTTCCAGATCAGTTTCTGAGTGAACTGTCAAATTAAATTTTCAATTTCCACCCATATCACCACAGCTACACTGACTGTTCTCAGGCTCAGCTTCATCTGTCTGACTTCAAGTGGTTAGAGACTGAAGAGGGATGTGGAGCTCTGAAAAGCAAGCTACATAAGTATATAAATCCAGTTGTCTGAGAGAAGAGGATATCTCCTTAGCGCAGAGTGCTGAGAGTGTCCTGGCCAAAGGGGGCTGACTGCAGAGAGCCGTCTGGCTAAGGAAAACCATACACCTGTGAGCAGTGTGGGAGAACTTTAGCTTTCTGTCACCACCAACCGGGAGGATACCATGGCTATTAACCTGCACCGGAGGCCGATTCATCACAGCAAGCCCAGTGTTTGGGCCTGTGCCGCGATCACCACTGGGCCCTATGAGGAAATGTGATGGCTGAGTGGTGATCCTGTCACCTTACCGTCTGTTGAAGAAAAGCATTGCTTGTCTGGATGCTGAGATCAGAGAGAAAGACAAGCTAATCCTGGAATTTTCCATTCCTTCGTGGACTGGCTCCATCACCACAGGAGTGCCAAAGCTTTGGTCTGTTTCTGCCCAAACTGAGGATCCATGGTTTGTCTTGGGAGTAAAGCCCAAAACAATGATTACCTCTACTCTCTCTCATGTCCCAGCAGAGCCACGGTCTCACATCGATAGAATAAAGGCATCAGAGCACCACAAGGACAAACATGTTGTAAAGCAGCCATCTCCACCTCTGGACGAACCACTGGCCAACAAACCTTAACATCTGTTCAGTTTTCTCCACTGGAGGGATGCTCGCACCTTTCATTGTCCCCTCTGCCTCCAACTGACCAAGTGCCAGGATCCTCAGCTGGTCCCTCTCTATCACATTCGACATTGGGGTCCGTCTCACCACTATCATGCCCCCCTAATGGTGGCTAGGCCTGCACAACCGTCGGCACCTCTATAGTCCAGCACATGGTTGTCCAGAAAAAAGTCCCAGGTGTCTGTAAAGGACTTTAACTGACCACACTGCAACTGATCAACCAACAACTCTGCCTAAGCTTATTCACGTTGGTGTCAACGATGTACAAAATCGACAAATGAGGTTTTTCGAACACCTTGTTGTCACCTCACCGACACATTTGGACGTCTAAGCCAACACCACATCTGGCTTAAGGATCACTGCATGAATTAAGATATCACCTTTGTTGATAACTTTGCTGCCTTTTTAAATAAGCTCCAGTATTGAACTGACTTTATATACAGTGGGGAGAACATGAACATGTTTTCCCACTTACAAAGCATGTAGAAGTCTGTAATTTGTATCATAGGTAACTTCAACTGTGAGAGACCGAATCTAAAACAAAAATCCAGAAAATCACATTGTATGATGTTTAAGTAATTAATTTGCATTTCATTGCATGACATAAGTATTTGATACATCAGAAAAACAGAACTTAATATTGTGTTTGTGATTTTCTGGATTTACTGTACCTTTAAGACTTTTACCTCCGAACTTGGAGTGAGTCCATCTGACTGTGCTTACCTGGGCTCATACAGCCCATATCATACCGCTCATACCACAAAATCCCACTCATGTTCCCAGGTATAAATCAACAATAGACATATATTTATATTTCCTGTACAAACTATTCAAACCCTGACATTTTCATAATTGTAAACCTAAATCCCAAACAAGCACCAAGTTGCCAACTATGAGTAAGCCCTCCTGTGACTCTAGTAAAGTCTTTTATAACCCATATGCTTTTCAATCCAGAAATTGCCTTCCTTTGACGCATTTAAACATCAGAAAGCAATGCAAACAATTTAAATTGGATCACCTGTGTCACAGACTGATCACAATATCCTGGTTCTGACAGAAACCTGGCTTAAACAGAGGAAACATCATTTTGAGGTTTCCCTAAATAACTTAAAGGTGTACAGAACACACAGAGCTGGAGGTGGGGGTGGTGTACCTATTTATTTGTTTTAAATGTTGCCTGTGCCTCATTCTTTTGAATTTGCTGCTCTAAAATTGTGCTTTTTATATTTTATATTTATTATTTTATATTTAAATTAATGTGGTGGGTGTTTACAGACCACCCTCAGCTACATCTGGAGCAGTTAGCCGACTTAGCTGCCTCAGTACAATAACGAAGAAATGTAAATTCTAGGTAACTTTAACATAAACTGGTCTATACATTATTTAACCCTCCTGTTGTCCTTGAGTCAAGGAAGGAAGGGAGGAAGAAGGAAGGAAAGGAGGAAGGAAAGGGAGGAAGGAAAAGAGGGAGGGAGGGAGGAAGGGAGGAAGAAGGAAGGAAAGGGAGGAAGGAAAAGAGGGAGGGAGGGAGGAAGGGAGGAAGAAGGAAGGAAAGGAGGGAGGAAGGAAGGAAAGGAGGGAGGCAGGAAAGAAGGAAGGAGGGAGGGAGGGAGAAAGGAAGGGAGGAAGGACTGAAAGAAGGAAGGGAGGACGGTAGGGGGGAGGAAAGAAAGAGAGAAGGAGGGAGGGAGGAAAGGAAGGAAAGAAGGAAGGGAGGACGGTGGGGGGGGGGGGGGGGAGAAAGGTGGGTGGGGGGGGGGAGAGGAATTTACTGACTATCCCTTTAACAAACTGGCCATAATTTTGCACATTGACCATATACACGATCCAGCAATATACAAGGTTTTGATCTCTAGTCCACCTAAGATCAAACTCCAGGTTTTTCATCAAAATACATTTAAAAACCTTTCTATAAACAGGCTTTCCTGAGTGACAGTAATATATGTACATCAACAGACCTGAAATACCTGATGTAGAACTGACATTACAATATTTTACTAATTTATAACAAGCGACAAAAACCTGGGCTTTAGCGAGGCAAATCGGTGAAGCAACCAATCGGCTGATTTTTAACACAACTCAGAAATAAATTCACATCCTTCCTGAGAAAAGCAAAAGCCGATTATTACGTTGAATTAATCTCTATAGCACTTCCACCAATCTGTCAAAATTCTGCAAAGCAGGAAATATAAATATCAACAAATCCTCTACGTCTATTCCGTCTTATGTTATGTTTAATGACAGCTCAATAAATAAGACATCAGCGATTCGCCATGCTTTAAACACACATTTTGTTGCTGCTGGAAATCTGTTTGATACGGTGTCCTCAGGATCAGCTCTAAATAATAAGCCCTTGGCTCATGTGACCTCCATAAACCGTCCCTCTCAGTTCACCCTACAGGCTCTCACTCCCTCTGCTGTTAAGGAGGCACTTCAAGCTATTGATCGCAGGAAAGCAACTGAAAAGGATACATTACATTAGACCCTCATTTTTAATGCTCTGTGGACCATCCATCTATACACAGTCGCCCATAAAGTTTGTTTTCAGACACATTCCTCTTTTTATTTTCTGTAATCAGCTTTGACCAGGTGCAATGAGATTGATCAATACAATTTTGAGAATATCAAGAATATCACATCTATCAAGAATAAATCACATTATCACAATCATTTCATGGAAAGAGGTAAAAAATATTTTATTCCAACTTTATGAGCGACTGTGTATGTTTGATATTTATATCTTTAGTCCCTTAGGTTTGGAGGTCTGCACAAAAGCATGTGACACTATTGATCACGCTGATCTCCTACAGAGGCTTTGTGATATTGGTTTTGATTACAACTCCTGTAAATGGTTCCAGGACGACAGACAGCAATGCAAAGCAAGACAGAAAGCCTGATTTATTCATTCAGTCATCAGGCTTTGAAATGCTGCTGACAGCTAAATGAACACAGACCACGCATTGTAAACCTGAGAGCCCTAATGTGTATATTTCTATTACTGTTACTTGCTGCTGGCTCTAGTTGCCCATGCCAACCTGTGGTACTGACAGAGTGGATGCTGTATGTGTGCATGTGACTTGAGGCTGCAAACTGATTTTGCCCTGCAGGGATAAATAAAGTAGTTTGATTGATTTGGTTGATATGTGATTTTGGGAAATGATTGTTCTATATTTTTAATAGTGTTAAAGAGGGTTCCACAAGGTTCAACATTGGGCCCTATCTTATTCACAGATTGTAATACAAATATTACACATTTGACAAATTTTTAATGCCCATAGTTCTGTATTGCTTTGCCGATACTGCACACTCAACCAGCTGAAATCCTACAACTAGCCAAATTGGACAAGATTCACTTTTTAAAATTTTTTTTAGTGCTGAATTGTGGCGGCTGTGGCTCAGGAGGTAGAGTGGTCATCCTCCAATTGGAAGTCCACATGTTGATGTGTCCTTGGACAAGACACTTAACCCAAAATTGCTCACGTTGCTGCGCCAACGGTGTGTGAATGAGAATGAATGGTTACATTTCCCCTGATGAGCAGTTTAGCACCCTGCATGGTAGCCCCTGCCATCAGTGTATGAATGGGTTGTGATGTAAAGCGCTTTGAGTGGTCGTAAAGACTAGAAAGGCGCTAATATAAGTACAGTCCAAACACAGCTAAATATATGCTATTCTCTAGAGCCAGAGGTATGTGGAGAGTAGAGTGCATATAACTACCCTCAATAGATAAAATATTGATCCTGGCTGAATCTAAAAGTTACTACTAAATTTCACATTGACACACTTATCAGCAAACTGCAAGAAAACAATTTGATATGTGTATAGAAACAACTAATTATCTTCTGTTCAGTAAGAAGCAGGTAATTGAGGCTATCTCATTGTCTTGTTGGAGTATAGTGATGTTATCTATACACACGCCTCTGCTTTCATTCTTAAACCCCTAGACTCAGTTTATCAGTCCACCTTAAGATTTATTACCACTGACAGTTATCCCACACACTATTGCCTCTTGTATGAAGAGGTTGAGCATCTCTAACAGTAAGACATGACAGGTATCGGTTGCCCTGAAAGGCAACCTGACATCATACATCCATTCATTATTGTACTGCTCCTATAATCAATATTCAACTTGTTCAAGTGATTGGATAATGATTGATATCCCTGCTTTTACATTGAACATTGAAACATGACACATTTCCACCTTGAGGTCAATTTAAAAGCATGATTGCAAACTATTCAGCTGTCAAATGTTACCGCTTTTAATATGTTATTGGCTTTTATTTGCTTTCTCATTGGTTGTTCTTGTGTGAAAATTATTCTGTTTTGTTCACTTAACATAATTGAAAATGAGGGCATGCCTTCAATAATCTTTGATTTAAATGAAGGTTGAATGACTTGAAAATAACGTGTGTGTGTTTTTCTATAGTTTCGGTCATCATTCCTAATAATATGTTATAACAGAAACAGACATTTTTAATAAACCTCCAGTTTAAACTTACTAAATTACCTTCATTATAAGTGTATTAAAAACCTTTCTGAGTGTTGTGGTGGTGGTTATATTTACCCAGATCTGAGAGTAAATAGAGCAATAGCAAATAATTTAATCTGAAGAAGGAGGCTTTGCTTTAGAATATGCCAATTTAAATATCATACATATTTGTCTGATGTTAGAAATGTGTGTACATCTGAATGCCTGTTCTCTTTTTGTTTGCTTTTCTTTGTTATTCATTCAATATTAATTTCCTTATTGTTTATAAGATGGGAAAGGGTCAATTTAAGGATTCTCTTTAATTTCTCTATTCAATTCAACAACTATAGGCCTGACTATGAGTTTTAATTCTGCCTGAAACCAAATTGTGTCAATATCCTTCCTGTTTAAGATTCCATAATATCAGGATGTCGCTTGTGGATCAATCTACAGCGTCACTGAATAATAGGAACTTAAAATGTGAGAAAATGGACTTGGTCAATACAAGCCCCTTTCATTTTGGCGAAGAAACAAAGACACACACACACACACACACACACACACACACACACAAGCACACACACTATATTCCCTCATACTGACTCTCAATCAATACAATGATTTGATTGAATGGTGAAAGTGTGTCGAGTGTAGTTCGGCAGCTCTGTGAAAGACAGGCAGGTTATCCTCACATTTAGTCCATTTTCAGACCTTTTAAGACATTTACAGGCGAATCAAACACACCAAATATTTCATTCTGATTCAACACCTCTGTCACACACGGAGTACTACAAATACTTAGGTCTTACTCTAGAAGACTGGCTTCCCTTTGAAGAAGGGATAAAAGCTTTATCAGCCTGCAGGTAGGGCACTGGGAGCTGTCCTTAATAAGGTTAAGCTCTATGTAGGGATCTTGGTTGTATGAATCTTGTGCGTGTCCTATTTTGGATTATCATGCAGGGGTCTGGGGTTATTGTAAGCAAACAAAATGTGACGCAGTTCAGAACAGATGAAGGTGGGAGCCATGTGACGCGCTGTGGAGTAGAGTAATCAACATGCTCGATAACATACTGACAAAAACTAAACTTGGGTTAGAGTTAAAAGAATAAAATATGGAGGAAAGGAGGAAGGAAGGAAGGAGGGAAGGACAGAGGGAAGGGATGAATGAAAGGAAGGAAGGAAGGAGTAAAGAATGAAGGAAGGATGGAAGGATGGAGTAAAGAAGGAAGGAAGGATGGAAGGATGGAGTGAAGAAGGAAGGGAGGAAAGAAGGAAGGACGGAGGAAAGAATAAAGGGAGGAAGGAAAGGAAGGAAGGAAGGACGGAAGAAAGAAAGAAGGAAGGTAGTAGGGAGGGAGGAAAGGAGGGAGGAAGAAGGAAGGAAAGGAGGGAGAAAGGAAGGACGGAGTAAAGAAGGAAGGAGGAAGGATGGAGGAAAGAAGGAAGGGAGGAAGGAAGATAGAAGGGAGGGAGGAAAAAAGGAAGGAAGGTAAGGGTGGAGTAAAGAAGGAAAGAAGGAAGGATGTAGGATGGAATGAAGAAGGAAGGGAGGAAAGAAAGGAAGGAGGGAAGGACAGAGGAAAGAAGGAAGGGAGGAAAGAGAGAGGAAGGAAACAAAGTGAGAAGGAGGGAGGGAGTAAGGAAGGATGGAAGGAAGGAAGGGAGGAAAGAAGAAACAGTCAAAACAGACGGGGTCAATTTGACCCGGGAGGACGACAGGAAGCTTAAAACAATATTATTTGAAATTCATAAACAGAAATCTTAGATATACTCTTCATCTTAAAGTATCTGCAGCATGTCATGATTTGTTTTCTTTCTCTGATGAATGACGACTTCAGTTTACAGACAAAGTGTTTCATCTCGCGGAGCGTATGAGGAGGCTTTATATTGGATGTGTCTCATATGATATGACTAAGTTATGTTTTATAGCTGTAATGTCTCAGGAGTAGCATTGTGTTCATATTTAGTTTGACATTGATTGACATGTATGGAGGAGTATTATATTTGTTCTTTTGCTCTCATTATGTTACTGCTCTTGTTTCTTATGTTTTTGTAGTGTCTTCAAAGCACATGTGGGCTGTGCACCTTCTGGAGCACGATGCATTGAAATAAATATATTACAATTTACTATTGTTAAAGCCTAAACACTAAAATAAAGTAATAAATAATTAAATGATAATGTAAAAATTGACCTAACTGTTAGCATAGTCTTAGCATGCTCAATGTAAGCATGCTAACTCTTCAATCTGATGATGTTAAAGTGCTAATAATTTGCATTTTAGCATGTTGTATTTGAATTTTCGACTGATTGATAATTGATTCATAATTTGGATATTGGTGACAAAGTATATTCGACTTAATAGTAGCCAACAGCAACTCTCACTAAAAATAGCAACTTAATGATAGTAAGAAGAACAACAACGTAGTGTTTTAACATCACATTAGCTTGCATAACGTTTAACATCTAGCAAAAGAACAGTAAAACAGCCAAACCAGCAAGAAAAAAGTCAACCGTCTAAGAGCTGTAGCATGAATAAGAGAACCATATAATCTGGGGTTATGGTACATAACCAATAATTTCATAAGACATGCCTTGTAAGTGTTTGAGTCACACATCACCTCACTCTTACCCCTTTTCCACGGAGCTGGAGCTGGTGCTGGTTCGGAGCCAGAGCCTGACTGACTAAGCACCAGTTCTTTGCTTTTCCACTGCCAAAGCTCCAGCCCGGAGCCTCAGAACGGGAGCCAGAGCAAGCACCAACTCTTTGCTGGTCTAAAGCAAGAACCGATCACGTCAGCGGACTGGGGGTGGGGCTAACGTTTATTAGCCGGCTAGCGAGGCTAACGTTTATTAGCCGGCTAGCGAGGCTAATGTTTATTAGCAGACTAGCGGGGTTAACGTTCATTAGCATTAGCATGGCATTTACAGAGGGTTAAAAATGTGTTGATTAAAAGTACTCTTTTTATCTTTTTTTTGCCAGAGCTGTCATCTTCTTCTTTTCTTCTTCGTTTCCGGCAGGCTAAATGCCTTGCGTCATGTTGCTGCCTCTCACTGGTGAATCATGGAAGTGCTTCAAAGGCTTAGCACCAACTGAGCACTAGCTCTGAACCAGCACTGGCTCCAGCTCGGTGGAAAAGGGGTATCTGAGACTTGTGAGCTTGATTATTTCTCAGCACCTTTAGCCTTTAGATGATTTTATGCTTATCTTCCTCATGAAAGGAGACGAAATGAACGACTCCCTGTACTGAGATCACAGGAGAGCTTAAGTATGACGGAGAAAATTATACCAAATCCACTTGTGAGTATTTAAAAAGGTAAGACATGAACACAAGACTGGAAAATGTGTAACAAAGACATAGAAAAGAGACAGCAGGAGAGAGACTGAGGGAGACAGAATTAAAGACAGAGGATCAAAAAAACAGTCGAAGCCAAGTGTTATTCCTCTGACTCAAGAGATTTTCTAAAGGAAGACGTTTCATTTAGACCTGAATGGATGGCTTGCTTATTAAGCAACTCTCCAATTCTCTTTACCCTGTCTCTCTACATTTTCTCTCCCTCTTACTCTTCAGTTGGTGATATAAATTCATGTCAGGCCTCGTCAGATGTGATGCCTACGTAATGGACAGGTAAGAAGGCAGATTGTCTAAGACCGAACATTTATTTCCATCTCGTTCTTTCTCCTCGTCTCCTTCTAATTTACGTCTGCTGGGAAGAAAATTCAGTCCCTTATAGACAAACACACAGATAATATAATCATGGCTTCTCCACATGCTCACATGGATGCAAACACACACAACTGCAGACACAAACTCACATGTTTGCTGTATTCCCTGAACCTAAATTTCTCTTTTAACCTTCCTGTCGTCCTCCAGGGTCAAATCTTTCTTTCCTTCCTTCCTTCCTTCCATTCTTCCTCCCTCTTTTCCTTCCTTCTTCCTCCCTGCCTTCCATCCTTCCTTCGTTTCTTCCTTCCATCCTTCCTCCCTCCTTTCCTTCCTTCCTTCTTCCTCCCTGCCTTCCATCCTTCCTTCTTCCTCCCTGCCTTCCATCCTTCCTTCTTCCTTCCTCCCTCCTTTCCTTCCTTCCTTCTTCCTCCCTGCCTTCCATCCTTCCTTCTTCCTCCCTGCCTTCCATCCTTCCTTCTTCCTCCCTGCCTTCCATCCTTCCTTCTTCCTCCCTGCCTTCCATCCTTCCTTCTTCCTTCCTCCCTTACATCCTTCCTTCCATCCTTCCTCCCTCCCTTCACTCGAGGACAACAGGAGAGTTAAACATGTTCTATTTCCTTCTCTACTATCCCCCTTTCTGTTTTCTCTATCAGTGTTGCTTTTTTCCCTTTTCACTTCTTTCTCTCAGTGTTTCCATTTGTTTGTTTCTTCACTGCATCTAATTTTCTTTTATTTCTACATCTGTTTGCCTGTTATCACTTTTTTTTTTCATTTTCCATTTCCACTTAAATGAATTCAACCAGTCAGTCCATCATCTTTTCTGCACACACACACACAAACACATATTTTCAGTCTTTACACCCCGTGTTACTACTTACAGGTACACACACTCTGTTTGGGGAGTCTGTGTGAAAGCATGTGAGTCACACATCACCTCACTCTAAGTGTTGCTCTTAAGAAGCCTTGATAAGAGGTGTGTGCTGAACCTGGGGGCAGCTAACACAGTGTACCGCTTCTAATGTAATCTAGCACTTCTGTCATTTCTTATACAGGCAGAGGTGAAAGGTAGGTGTGTGTGTGTGTGTGTGTGTGTGTGTGTGTGTGTGTGTGTGTGTGTGTGTGCGTGTGCATGCACTAGTGTGATAAAATATACAAACACTTCACAAAAAAAGACATAGATGTGTGTCCTGCAGATTAAGGATGCCAATTATTTCATAGCCTAGAGTAAAAGCAACATTTTTCAGGTTAACCTCACCACACCTACAAACATTCAACAAACATTTAACATAGGCAAATGGAAAATGGCTTTGGATCCGTTCCTGATGTGGGACTTTACAGAGGACTCAGGATCTTATTCATTTTTCTAAGTCAAGGCATCAGCTTGTAAAGCAAAAGGCCTCAAAACTAATTTGTATTAAGGAAGGAAGGAAGAAGGAAGGAAGGAGGGAAAGACAGAAGGAAGGAAGGAAGGAGTAAAGAAGGAAAGTAGGAAGGAAGAGAGGAAGAAGGAGGAGGAGGGAAAGACAGAAGGAAGGAAGGAAGGAGTAAAGAAGGAAAGGAGGAAGGAAGGGAGGAAGAAGGAAGGAAGGGAGGAATGGAAGGAAAGGAAGGAAGGACAGAGGAAAGAAGGAAGGTATGAGGGAGGGAGGGAGGAAAGAAGGAAGGTATGAGAGAGGGAGGAAAGAAGGAAAGGAGGAAGGAAGGATGGAGTAAAGAAGGAAGGTAGGAGGGAGAGAGGAAAGGAGGGAGGGAAAGAGGGAGGAAGAAGTAAAGAAAGGAGGGAGGAAGGAAGGATGGAGTAAAGAAGGAAGCAAGGAAGGAAGGATGGAGGAAAGAAGTTCCTGACTTTAAAGTGGATTCATTTTTCTAAGTCAAAGCATCAGCTTGTAATTCAAAACTCATAAGCACACCAAAGTAAAGTAAAATGATTTCTTCTGCACTATGTCAATAAAACTGCAGCATCCATACTACAATTAAAAAAAATAACTCAAATATGGATTGTTAAAATACTCTAGATCCATTTTGAAGATTTGTTGTTGAAATGCTTGTTCCCATAGTAACATGAGCAGACTGACACCACTCTCATGGAGCCAGGGGTTGATTGGCTTAGCTTAGCATAAATATTGGAAGCAGAAGGAAAAAGCAAGCCAGGCTGTGTCCAAAGTTTATAACCATGCCTACCAGCCACTCAGCTTAGTAGTTACCAAAACATAATAGCATCTCAAAAACTGGTGGTGTGGTTTCTACAGCGAGTCGTGTGCTAGAACAGTTTTTTTCTCAGAGCACAGTGACCTTCCTGCCAGGCAACGGAAATAATTGCTCTTATTAAACTTGACAAGAAAGCAAAGAAGAAGTGCTTTTCCCCCCAAACTGTTGAACTAGTCCTTTAAATAATAACTTTAAGTTCATAAAATAACAGTTAAGTATAAGGAATTACAAGTTACTTTGTGTGTTTGTAAAAGTACCAAAAATTGCTCTAAATTGTTCTAGCGAGATACTTGGAAGCAAATGTTGGACCTGTCTCTTAGGAATAAAACACTTTAAAATAACTCGATTAAAAATAACTAGACAGTTCTTCATGCAACACAAATACATTATTCCATACCAAGAAGCCAAAGAAAAGTGCTTCTTCACAGAGGGAGACCGATTTTATCTATCATAACCAAGAAGTGCTCTTTTTCCTGCAAACGACTGTTCAAATTAATTTATAAAAAGGAAGTTAATGAGACAGTGTGAATAAAACCAAATAGAGTTACGAAGTAGAAAGGGCCATTTAAATTAAAATCATCAGGTTCAATTATTTCGTTTTAGTTTCTTTTGGAAAGCTGGACAGTGAAGATTAGCATGATGAGAAGCAGTGTGCATGAATCAGATCATAATTAATTAAAATGTATTGTTGCTTAAGTTGTTAACCCTCCTGTTGTCCTCGAGTTAAGGAAGGAAGGGAGGAAGAAGGAAAGAAAGGAGGAAGGGAGGAAGGACGGAAAGGAAGGGAGGAAAGGAAGAAGGAAGGGAGAAAGGAAAGGAAAGAAGGACAGAGGAAATAAGGAAGGAAGATAGGAGGGAGGGAGAAAAGAAAAGAGGAAGGGAGGAAGAAGGAAGGAAGTGAGGAAAGAAGAAGGAAGGAAAGGAGGGAGGAAGGAAGGGAGGAAAGAAGAAGGAAGGAAAGGAGGGAGGAAGGAATGGAGGTAAGGGAGGAGGGAAATGAAGGAAGGAAGGGAGGAAAGGAGGGAGGAAGGAAGGTAGCAAAGGAAGGGAGGAAGGAAGGATGGACAGAGGAAGGAAGGAAGGAAGGAAGGAAGGAAGGAAGGGAGGAAGGATGGAGGAAATAAGGAAGGAAGGAAGGTAGGAGGGAGGAAGGGAGAAAGGAAAAGAGGAAGGAAGGAAGGAAGGAAGGAAGGGAGGAAATAAGGAACAGTCAAAAAAGGCGGGCTCAATTAAAAAGTGAGCCAGAAATTAAAAGTGAACTGATTAATTTTGCAGAGTGTAAGTAGCTTCTGTGCATCACTGAACTGCAGTGAGTTTGACTTCATATTACCATTTTTCATATTATTTTATAATCAATTTCATGTATATTTAGTTTAGACATAAAAAGGTTAAGAAACAGGCTCAAAAATAAATGATATGTGATATGTGAGTCAAAAGTGGTTTTCTTTCTGATGGGCATGGTGGGTTCCCTTCGGGGCTACTTCTATATTAGCCTCAGACAAACATTACAATGTTTATCCTCCTCACACAGGATCGGGGTTTTTTGTTTGTTCTTTTAAAATTGATGTTATTGATTAATCTACCAGTTAAACCCCCGCTGTCGCCGCTCTACGAGAAGAAAATCCCTCCAGATGACACCGAGTTCCCCAAACGAGCCAAACACACCCTCTGACAAACAAACCTCTAAAATAACTGTCAGGAGAGGAAAGTGACAACAAATAAGTGAAAATAACAACACTAAATCTGTCGTCTGGAAGCAGCTAAACTAACAACAGGCAGGAGTCGAGAAAAGAAGAAGATCCGTGTGTCAGCGACTCTCTGTGATGGAGTTTCCCTCCTCTGAGGATCCCTGCAGTGGTGGGTGAAACTTTTCTGGCATATTCTACAGATATAGACATTGAAACTATAGTGAAAGGTGTAATGTTGCTGGTGTCAACTGCATGCGTCACGCAATAAAAAAAAAAAGCAAATGAGAAGCGAAATCTCTAGATGACGCACAGCTGCAGCCACACGTGAGACGCACAGCTGACTGCTATAAGATGTTCGTCTCTACTCCTTCACACCGTTAGCAGCTCACATGACCAACTTTTAAGCTTGATGATTGGTTGTTATTTACTGGAATGCTCTTTGGGAGTAGTTAACTTTTACCTTTGACATTTAACTAAAAGAACCAGATATTTTTTTCTAACCTGGTTGTTCATCTTTTATTCCTGATGATTCAACTGGGAGAGTTTTCATGACAATCCAAACCTTAAGAGTGCTTAAACTGTGAGTAATCTAAATTGTCTATGGGGGGAAAAAATGAATGAATGGGAGTTTTTACTTCTGGAGCAAAGGATGCTTTTTACTTCTTTAACCCTCCTGTTGTCCTCGAGTCAAGGAAGGAAAGGAGAGAGGAAGGGAGGAAAAAGGAAGGATGGGAAGGAGGAAGAAGGAAGGAAAGGAAGGGAGGAAGGAAAGGAAAGGAGGGAGGAAGGAAGGGAGGAAAGGAAGGGAGGAAGGAAGGATGGAGGAAAGAAGGACTGAAGCAAGGTAATAGGGAGGGAGGAGAGATGCAAGGAGGGAGGGAGGGAGGGAGAAAAGAAAAGAAAAGAAGAAGTGAGTAAGGACAGAGGAAAGAAGGAAGGGAGGAAGGAAGGAAGAGAAAGAAGGAAGGGAGGAAGGAAAGGAAAGGAAGGAAGGATGGAGGAAAGAAGGAAGGAAGGGTGGGAGGGAGGGAGGGAGGGAGGGAGAAAAGACAAGAAGAAGGGAGGAAGGTAGGGGGAGAAAAGAAAGAGAAGGAGGGAGGGAGGAAGGAAAGGATGGAGGAAGGAAGGGAGGGAGGAAGGAAGGAAGAAAGGGGGTGGAGGAAGGAAAGAAAGAGAGAAGGGGGGAGGGAGTAAGGAAAGGAAGGAAGGAATGAGGGAAGGAAAGAAGGAACAGTCAAAACAGACGGGCTCAATTTGACCCGGGAGGACGACAGGAAGTTAAAGAAATCAGGAAACTGGAACTTGTTGACTTGAGTTGGAGTTAATTTACATAATAGAATAAAGCAGCTCCTAATGCAAAAAGAAAACCCCCCAAAAAACTTCATAATGCTTACTTTATATTCCAGAGCTCGGGGGGGAAACTGAAAGCTTATCTGATTATGTGATAGGACACCAAAGATATGCAGCGTTTGAAATCTGAAGATGACATCAACAGTATTTTTTTTAAAAAAAGGATATGGGCTGGTGACCATGCGGATGCACCAGCTGCGAGGACACGTCGTCTGCTTGAGACAGAAGAAGACGACAGGTACTAGTTCAGGGTAGGGCACCACCAAGACGCTAGTATCACTGCTGCCATCATCATCATCATCATCATCTTCATCATCGCCCTCACACTCCACTACATCTTCCTCCTCCTCCTTTTGCTGCTGCTGCTGCTCAATCCTCTGCTCCTCAATAATCCCTTCCTCTTCCTCTATCTCCTCCTTTTTCTCCTCCTTTTCCTTGGGACATGGGAGGCGGTGCGGAGAGGGCCTGCGTGGGGAGGAGGAAGTGACGGCGTCATCGCTGTCGCCCCTGGCTATGGCTGTTGTTACCCTGGAGATTGTTGCTGCTGCTGCTGCTGATGGTGTCGTTGCTAATGATGTTGCAACGCCGGGGCCCTCCTCCTCCTCGCTCGTCATGGCAACACAACGGTCTGAGATGAGAGAAAAATAGAAAACAGAGAGAGGAAAAAGAGAGAGAACATTTTTAAATTTACCAACTACTTTATTCACCTCAGGTTACAAATCAATACACAAACCAGCAGTTTATTGATCAGAATTATCACCACTAAGCTTATATTTAATCCTATTATCAAGAGCAAACACCAAGCCAAACACCAAAAGGCAACAGAGAGATTTTGTTTAAATCCTGTCTTCTGAGCTTTTCTCTGATCTGCTACCCCTATTATGTGCTTATAGTTAAATTTAGGCAAATAAAGATGACTTTGTTAGGGTTTGGAAAAGCTCATTTTCATGGTTTAGGTCACAGAAAGATCACCTTCATGACTGGAAGAAGCCAAATTTGAATAAGACAGAAGAAAAGTGTGAGCCACCACCTCACACATATATGCCAAGTTATAAGCAGACCACCTCCCTCACACATTACAGCAGTTTAACATGACTTCAACCTTTGCAATGAAGAAAGGACAGTCATTAGTCACACAACTGCAAGAGGCTTATCACCAGGAAAATGCACAAATAGAATAGAAATAAAGAAAAACACACTGATCTCCTATGCTTTGATATAAATAGATAGAAACTAGTAGCCTATGTGTGATATTAATGACCAGAGAAAGCAATGATGTATCACTTCTCTTTATTAGATACAACATTAAATTGTTTTTACCATTGTGACCATTGTTATACCTTAATAGGGGCAAGTATCCTGATGGAGAAACAACACATAAAATCCAAAATATATCATAAATATGTGTCAAAGTGTTTTACTTTAGGTGCAAATGCAATAACTGGAAACATCAAATTATGTTTTTTTATATCTTATTTTCCACTCCTGCCTGTTTAAGTGTTCAAGCAAATGCCTGACTGTTGTTTTTTTTACATGGATTATTATATAAAAGTTATTTGAGTTATTGCATGTAGCCTAAAGACAATTAAACAAAGTAGAGCAGACATTTGACACATATCAGTGCAAAAAGACTTTAAAATCTGATCTCTGGTAAAAGCAAGAGACAGCAATAGCACAAATAAGAGGTTGTAAATGAGAGAAGGTGGCACAATGCTAAAGTAAGTAAAAAGGGAAAAGGAGTAAGAGAAAGGGAAGTAAAAAAAAGGAGAGTTCAGTGGTTTAGTCAGAGGTTTAGTGTTGCGAGAAATCAATTCGGTGTAGCTGGAGAAAGAAAAGAAAGAACAGGAGTCCTGATATGACTGAGTGGCACCGGCCGATGGATTTCCAATGAGCAAGCAGAGCGAGCCTTTCTAAACAAAAAGCTACAGAAAGCTCGAGTCCACTTCACTCATAGACGAATGCTTCCAGAGGTCTAACTAGACTGTGATTCTCATTTGAGTTTGGTTTTCAAGTTATTTTTACGACCAGAGTAGAGAGAGAGAGAGAGAGAGAGAGAGAGAGAGAGAAGGGCTGTTAATTTATGTTCCTTTATAACAGGAACAATATGGGAATCAATTTGTCAGTGGCTAAGGAAGTGCAGCTTTCACTCTGGCAGTGCTTACAGTTACATGTTCACAACAGAGGAAAGAAAGACAGAAAGCTATTCAGAGTAGAAGTCTTGTGAAAATGAACTTATAGAGTCATTGTAAAGTGAATTCAGACTCTTTCTTCTAAACACATTAAATAGGTCATAAATGTATTTCTAAAAAAGGTGTAAAAAGTATTTCAACCATTTAGATTTGAATTGTGGAGTTAGGCTTCACACACTGTGTTTCAAGATTTCTGTGTTCAGGATTTAGTGGGCGGGTCTGAAAAAGCATTGCTGCGGTGATTAGCATAAACCCGCCCCTGCTGCTGTAGAGGTCTACAGTTAGCCAGTTAGCTGAGTTAGCAGCCGGGCTAGCAGCTGAGTTAGCAGCAGGAAGCTCTCAGACGTAGCGTCCATATTTCTGGTAGAGGTGGTGACTTTGATTGAAGGTGACACTTGGTAGGGGGCGGGGCTTCAGCGGACTCAGCGGCCACGCCCACAGCGTTTGGGAGCAGAGAAAGAGGCTGATTTTTACACAACTTTGAAGCCTAATTTCATATATTTGGCGATTTTTTTAATCATTCAAATTTGGCAGAGTGGTTAACAACACACTTTTCTGTGGTATGTCAAACTCAGAACACATATTCCTACTTTACACAGACTTTAACAAAGCAATGTGATGAGTTTTTTTTGCCGCCAAGTCAGAGCAGGAAACTGGAAAGGGAGTTTTAAATGGAGGAAATCCCATCATTAGTACTTATCAGGTCCTTGGTAAGATAACCTAAAACTTTATTGAACCCTGTGGAGGATAATTAGATTGTTGCTTCAGCAGAGTAATGGGATACCTGCAAGGAAAGAAAACCATGAAAACAACAAAAACAAGCTGTGCACACAAAGTGGAAATTAAAATAAACAGAATGTAGTAGTATTGTCAAACCCTTGTAAATCTGTATTCTGTATAAAATATAATACATAGTGCATTAAATTTATATTAATGGTGTTTTACAGCAGTGGTGTGACATAAATGTACTATGTGCATCTGTATATATTACAAAATATCTGCATTCAGATTTATACCAACAGTTAATATCTCTAGAAACTGTCTGGTCTGCTTCATTTTCTGCATTTGTTTTTACTGCCATTTATATTCATTATACAAGAAGAACCTCCAAAACAAACTGTGTGTAAAATCCTGTGTAATGGCCCAGGTGGAAGTCAACAGGGAAATTAGAACAGAGGCTAACTAGAACAGTCAAAATTGCACTGGGCCATAATTCATAATTTTCTTAATAGCAACTGGAGATTGTGTATATACTGAGAGGAGGCTCAGAATGTAAATTGTATGAATGTTAAGTCGGTCTATTAGGGGGGGGAAGCTATCGAAAGACAATCAGAGAAGCTGCCAAATGGCTCATTAGTATGCACTTCTGAGACGGTCCCTAACTTCTGCTCCTCAAGTTCCTCTCTTGTCAATTTGTGAGCGGTGCCAGCATTCAATTTCAGTAAATAACATCTGTGGAGAATTGGTCAAACTTCATCCAAAACTAAGCTAACTAACAAACTGATGAGAAGATACTGGTGTCAGTGTTGCCAAAGTGAGTACTGAACTTCATCTCTATATACACTTTACCTATTTGGCACATTTGAAACATGAAAAGTTGTACTGCTAGTTGGCTGCTAGATGTTTCTATTTGAACTATTCAGACAAACATCACCTGGATTACTTTGATACTGAAGAAAATGTCACAATCTGAAGACATAAGACAAGATCTAAAGACATAAAGGACACTTTTTAAAAAATATATGATTTCTAAATTGTGTATAATGGTGTCTTTCAGTTCGATTTATGACTCTGAGAGGAAGCAGTGTTGGGGTGATAGCAGTTAATCAATTCAATTCACTCTAATCATCATTCTTATGCAGGTTCATAAAAATGAAATACTGTTTCACAAGTTAAAAACGCTTTAAAAGAGAGAACAGTGCAATAATTAATATTCAAATTGTCAGTTAAAATTAAGACACTATATAAATAATATGCCATGAGTAGTTAATAAATAAGTGCTAAGTTAGTTTTAAAATTAAGTGCCAAGCAAGAAAGGAAAATAGTACAATGTTGCTTATTAGTTATACTTTGAGTTCACACCAGTTTATAAGAAAGAGGAAACTAAAAGCTATAAACATGAAGTCATAGCTGTTGATGACATCATGTCGCCAAACCAACGGACATATGACACAGCCAGGCGGGGAGTTCTGGTCCTCTGAAATGAGGCCAACACGGAAGTAACTTAGAACTGCATTCTAGCAAAAGGCCACCAGGGGGCGACCGTTTTGGTGTCAAAAGGACTTCCGTGTCCATTTGTGAAATTTTGGCCTCCCTGATTTTATATTTGACGATAAAGCAGGGTTTGCATTAGGGCGTGGCTATGTCATGATTGACAGGTTGATTGGCCAAGGTCCTCGAGATCCAGCCCTCGCAACCTATCGCAATCTCCCCGCTCCGCCTCATGACCCCCGCCTCATGCCCATATAAGTAGAATCCGTGTTTATATTTTTCCCAGCATGCACCTGAAATTTTCTAGATGGCGCTGCCTAGATTCGAAACTATTGGCTTCCGAGCAGCAGTCCACAAACCAATGGGTGACGTCACGGATGTTACGTCCATTTCTTTTATACAGTCTATGAGTTCAGCAAACAATCAGAAAGAAAGATCTGACTAATTTAGACGAGACAATAAACCTAGAGTAAAAAAGAGCTCCCATTTCTATTAAAAATGCAAAGTGCAGAAGTCGTTGACAAATGACTGCTCATTAGGGCCGCTGGGACAAACTGCTGCTGTTTACTGTCTGCAGCTATACTCTGCTTTGACTGCACTGCTGTGTCTGCAGCTGTTTCTGGTGAAAGCAACTAAAGTACTTTGCATCATCAATATGTCCAAAAGTTTCTAACTTCTGTGCTTTTGTTGAGGAGTTTTTTTGTGTTTTTTAGACACAGAGGGAATTTAACAAGCTACGTTGCAGTGAAATAGCTCAGAGCTTTGCTTGGCTCTGGACTATTGATACAGGATATATTGTTTTTATATGAATGTCAAGGCTTCATGGTTGGCTATACTTTTTTATCTGTTTGGTGTTTGTTTTGTTGTTGTTTTGCATATTTCTACCTTTGTCCTCACAAACTGAATGGCACATATAAGTGTGACATAACAAAGTGTCCCTGACTATAAAGTGATGCCAGGAATAGAAACGGTATATAATGCCATGGCTTTCTGGTACCTGCACCCCAGAGCACTTGTTAAGGGACAGCAGATTATGCAAATATGCAAACAGCCCATTTTATATAAGTAAATATTGCAATCTGAAAGAGAAATCTTAAATTTTGCTTATGTTCAGAAAACATTTTGATGCTTTGATTTTTAACTTCCCAGCTGGGTAGTGCTGTTTATTTAAGTTGAAGATAAACTACATTAACCTTCACGTCGTCCTCCCGGGTCAAATTGACCCCGTTAGTTTTGACTGTTCCTTCTTTTCCTGCCTTCCTTCCTTCTTTCTGTCTGTCCTTCCTCCCTCCTTCTCTCTTTCATTCCTTCCTTCTTTCCTTCCTCCATCCCCCTTTCTTCCTTGCATCTGTCCTTCCTTCCTCCCTCCCTCCTTCTTTCCTTCCCTCCTTCCTCCCTCCCTCCTTCTCTTTCTTTCCTCCCCTCTACCTGCCTCCCTTTCTTCTTTCCTCTGTCCTTCTTCCCTTCCTTCCTCCCTTCCTCTTTTCCTGTCTCCCTCTCTCCCTCCCTCCCTCCTTCCTTATTTCCTACCTCCCTCCTACCTTTCTTCCTTCCTTCTTTCCTTCCTCCCTACTTTCCTTCCTTCCCTCCTTCCTTCCTTCCGCTTTTCCTCCCTCCTTTCCTCCCTTCCATCCTTCCTTTCTCCCTCCCTCCTTTCCTTCCTTCCTCCTTCCTTCCCTTCCTTCTTCATCCCTTCCTTCCTTGACTCGAGGACAACAAGAGAGTTAAAGGGTCATTTAAACCAGAGTTGTTTATCCTGAGGCTCAGACAGGACTGTTTGCAAAAGAATAAGTGGTAATATAATACGTGAAATTTACAGATTCAATTTCAACCATCATATTGGCTTTTCAATCTCCCTAACACTGATTCAAAACAACCAGAGCTGAAAAGACAAAAAAAGGCTTTTACTGTCCCATAATGCGTTAAATTTAAGCAAAATAAATGATTATACCCCTCATGGTGGGTGGGTCTGTGCAATTTTTAATAATTTTAAACATATTCCAGTCTTTGCCAGCCACCACTGGAGTAAAAAACACATTAAAAAGGGAAAGTTTAAATCAGTTCATTGAAGTGATAATCCAGTGGAAATGAGATCAGAGTAAGGTAGGGAGAAGGCACAAAGTTCAAGTGGGATTACATTTTCATCCGCGGGTGTCACACATCCATGTACTGCGCTACCAGAAGACTTCATCTTAACTAATTTACTATCTCTGGGAATAAAAAGCTATATTTTTTAGCAGCAGTGAGCCTACAGCACAAGAATCTTAATGGTCAGTCAAATGTTAACGATCACATTCCCTGATCATTAACCCTGAGGTAAAGACATAATGTATGATGGGGCATGGCTCCCATTAATCTGCCAAAGATAATATACACACATACTGAAATATAATGACCATGATTTCAGCCTTAGAAACATAAAAAAACAAAATGTAGAGCAAAATAAACATGCTGTCAAATCCATGCTGCTTTGGTAGAATATATTTTAATATATTTAAAAGAAAGGGAGGAGGAATTTTCATATAGTATAATTGCATCTTCTTTGCTACTTGTTTAACCCTCCTGTTGTCCTTGAGTCAAGGAAGGGAGGATGGATGGGAGAGAAGAAGGAGGAAGGAAAGGAGGGAGGCAGGAAGAGAGGAAGGAAGGAAGGAAGGAGGGAAGGAAGGAAGGAAGGAAAGGAGGAAGGAAGGGAGGAAGGAAGGAAGGGAGGGAGGGAGGAAGAGAGGAAGGAAGGAAGGTAGGAGAGAGGGAAGGAAGGAAGGAAGGAGGGAGGGAAGGAAAGAAGGGAGGAAGGTAGGAAGGGAAGTAGGAAGGAGGAAAGAAGGACAGAAGGAACGGGGGAAGGGAAGGAAGGAAGGAAGGAAGGAAGGAAGGAAGGAAGGAAGGAAGGGAGGAAAGAAGGAACAGTCAAATCAGACGGGGTCAATTTGACCCGGGAGGACGACAAAAAGGTTATTTAAAAGCAAATATGAACAGATTCCTAAAAGGCAAAAGCATCAATTTAAACTCTACAGAGGAAGACAAGACACACATGTCAACATTAGCGCTGCAGCCACTGACCTGTAAAACTAATAACTCATTTTGAAGAGCATCATGGTCTACTTGCATGACTGCCGCCTTGTTAAACTTGAACTAATGATCCATGATACGAAAATCTTGCTGTTGAATAATAGCCCTGCTTTCACTGGGACAACAGAACGGCATGAGCAGTCAAATAAATGATGTCTCATTGCAGAGGTGGGACAAAGGTGTTTTTTTCCCACCAGCAAGCCTTGAACTTAAAAAAAGCACATTTACAGGTGTAATTAGTTTTAATCTGGGGCTCCACGGGCATAACTTTGTGTCAGTTACTGTAAAAAAAACTCCTTATTTTATCTTCAAGTGATACTTTATGCAGCCCCTCAGTTTAGCCTCTGTCTAAAACAAGCTGTTATCTTTTTAACCCTCCTGTTGTCCTCGAATTAATGAAGGAAGGGAGGAAGAAGGAAGGAAGGGAGGGAGGAAGGAAGGAAGAAGGAAGGAAAGACGGAAAGGACGAAAGAGAGAGGAAGGAAAGAAAGAGAGAAGGAAGGAGGAAGGAAGGACAAACGGAAGGAAGGAAGGGAGGAAAGAAAGGACAGACAGGGTCAATTTGACCCGGGAAGACCCCCCCTCCCCTCTCCTCCTGAGGAGCCCACTCTCTTCTGATTGGCCGGGGTCCTCCTACTACTTTATCATTTCACTACTTTTTCTTGTTCTTTACTTGAAATGTCAACGTCTGAAATACATCCGAACTATGCGAGTGGGCAATGCAAATAACAAACCTTAGCAACAACCTTAGCAACAATAGCTATGGTAGAAAAAAAAAGGTCACAAATGCAGGAGAAGCGTTGACTTTTGATTTCAAGTTTTGTGACTTTGGCTTTGTCAAGGAGGGAGGAAAGAAGGGAGGAGAGAGGGAGGGAGAAAGGAAAAGAGGAAGGGAGGAAGGAAGGAAGGAAGGAAAGAAGTACAGAGGAAAGAAGGAAGGACAGAAGAAAGGAAGAAAGGGGGATGGAGGAAGGAAAGAAGGGAGGAAAGAGAGAAGGAGGGAGGGAGGAAGGACAGATGGAAGGAAGGAAATGAGGAAAGAAGGAACAGCCAAAACAGACGGGGTCAATTTGACCCGGGAGTACGACACGAAGATTTCTCCTTATAACACACAATGTGTCAAATCCCTGTTTCAATAAATTTGCATAGACTCGCTTTCACACTTTTTCTATTTTAGAGTATTAGGATGAAGACATGCACAGTAAATTGATTATTTGTATTCCAAAGCATGACACTTAAGTATGGGGGGGGGGGTTTCGCTCCCTAATAAACCGTGGATTTACTAGCTGTGCTCTGCGGACAACAAAGCTAATTTTCTTGCCTTAGATGTGTTGTGTTGCTACGCAGCTAAAAGGCAATAAAATATCCAAGCCCTCTCCTAGATGGTGTTGTTAACTCTGAGTGGCGTATATGTGTGATTAATGACATGAGTCAGGCACGGATTGACCTTTACTGATCACATGTCAGGAGCCAGGTCATATATCACTGTGCTGTGTGTACAAGAGGGACACACACACACACACACACACACACACACACACACACACACACACACACACACACACACACACACACACACACACACACACACACACACACACACACACACACACACACACACACACACACACACACACACACACGCAGAAGTCTGTACAGTGAATTATTTCTTTACAAAATAAAAAGAGAGATTGAGTTTTGCGTCACATATTCTTGATTTATTATATTTTGAGCACCAATCAAGCTAATGCATAGAAGGTACAGTATGCATAAACACACACACAAACACACACACACACACACTTATACAGACAACTTCTCAGCAAGGCTCAAAAAGACTTAGTTCATTTGCTTAGTGTGTCATAAACATATTCAAATCTTTGCAACAAAGCTCTGGTGAAAGTGTTTTATTGTGTTAGTGTGTATTGGTGTGTATTGGCTGGGACGAGGAGGGGAGAGGGGCTGGGGGGGGGGGGATTCGGGGGGCAAGTCTGTCACTGACGTATTTCTTGCCTTGAGAAAAATCAATGCTGGAGGTTCTGTCGTATGAGAGATTTTGTTAAAGTCATGCTGGAATTTTTCACATTTAGCTTCATACCAACAGCTAACCCTTTGGTAACACTTCCTCACACACCGACGGCAGCAGGCTCCCACTCAAGGTGGCGGCCTAATCGCCAGGAGTAATTTGGAGTTCAGTGCTTTGCCTCATGGAGCCGTGAATCAAACCGCCAACACTGTGATTAGTGATCCAGGCTTTCTTCTGAGCCACAGCCGCCACAGATGCCCCTTTTTTCTTTTTTCTTTTTTTTACACTATTTTGTTCTATTTGCAAAATCATCTCAATGCTCTAAAAGTGTCACTGACCTGAGATGATGTTAAAAGGCATTTCTAACCAGAACCTGACTAATCTAATCAACACTATGTCATGAAAGGTTCCTCTAACCAAATGAAGGAAGGAAGGAAGGAAGGAAGAAAGAAAGAAAGAAAGGAAGAAAGAAAGAAAGGGAGGAAGAACCTTTGTGTTGTCCTCCTGGGTCAAATTGACCCCGTCTGTTTTGACAGTTGCTTCTTTCCTTCCTTCCTTCCTTCCATCTGTCTGTCATCTGTCTTCTCTCTTTCTTACCTTCCTCAATTTCCTCCCTTGATCCTTTCCTTCCTCCATCCCCCTTTCTTCCTTCCTTCTATCCTACTATCCTTCTTTCCTTCCCTCTTTTCTTCCTTCCTTTCCTCCCTCCCTCCCTCCTTCCTTCCTTCTTTCCTTCCTCCATCCCCCTTTCTTCCTTCCTTCTATCCTACTATCCTTCTTTCCTTCCCTCTTTTCTTCCTTCCTTTCCTCCCTTCCTCCCTCCCTTCCTCCCTTTTTCCTTCCCTCTTTTCTTCCTTACTTTCCTCCCTCCCTCTCTTCCTCCCTCTTTCCTTCCCTCTTTTCTTCCTTACTTTCCTCCCTCCCTCCCTTCCTCCCTCCTTCTTTCCTTCCTCCCTCCTTCTCTCTTTCTTTCCTCCCTCCCCTCCCTCCTTCCTTCTTTCCTCCCTCCTTTCTTCTTTCCTCCCTCCTTTCCTTCGTCCTTCTTCCACTCCTTCCTTCCTCCCACCTTTCCTTCCTTCTTCCTCCCTTCCTCCTTTCCTTCCTTGACTCGAGGCCAACAGGAGGGTTAAACAGCTATAATACCAAACAGATTTCCAGTATCTGGTATTTCATTTTCATAGGATTACGTGATTTTTTAAAAGGCTGGTTTCAAAAGTGAAGACCAGTGGCCAACAGGAAGTAAGCTGACTTTAGTCTCTAGTGAGTCAAGCTCTTTAAATCCTGGATCCTACACTTTCCATGAAAAACAATTGGCTTTGTTAGACCTTCCCTGTCTGGTAAATGAGAATGCCTTTCAAACTAAAACACCCTCAGTTTGTAATATAGGTTTATGGATTACAATTTGGCAAAGATCCTCCAGAGCCAGAAGCTATTAAACAGTTTCCACAGACTCAATCACTGATCCAATAACGGGTGAATTTCCTCTTTCAACTAACTTGTTTTGTATGATCAGTGGGAGTCCTCCGTTAGATCCCATTTTGTTCTTTTGTTTGATTTCTGTGCCGTTATTGTCACAGTAAAGCAGCTTCTTTGTTTCCTGGATGTTCTTCTCCACGAGTTTGATTTTCTGCACATGAACGTCCCTCCTCTTGTCCTTCCCACTCACAACCGCATTTCCATATTTTCTATCTTTGTTTTCTGTACATCTTAAATGCAACCGTCTGTTACATCAAGTGCTGCATTATCTTTGTTTTCTTTTCTTTTTTTTTCTCTGCTTCAGTTATGAGCTACATCATCTCAACGTGAAGTCTTTTCTTTACATAATATCATAGCGTCTCTATTTGGGACTAAAACCTAACTGTTGGACACATCACAACACATCAGTGACTCTGTAACTTTTGGGGAATAAGATGTACACAGCAGAACGGTCATAGTGTTGATATATAACCACCATGGAGTCAAGAGCCTTCAGCCGATCCGCCCCCCTACCTTTGGAGCTCTCTCCCACCAGAAATGTGCACTTCTGACTTTCTCTCCACCTTTAAATCCCGCCTGACTATGCTTTTTTGTTTATATCTTGTACTAATGCAATTTGTAGTCACATTTATTCTTTATTTTTGCACTAAATGTCACCTGATTTATATTGTTTGATGCACTGTTGTTGTGTTATATGTGCCTTGTAAGGTGTCCATGAGTGCTTTGAAAGGTGCCTTTAAATAAAATAAAATAAAATTGTTATTATTATTATTATTATTATTATTATTAGATCAGATAGTTAGCCTAACACTCTGCCCATTTTGTGGAAAACACAAAACATTGCGGTGTGGAGCTATTTTTATAATTTTAAGGTACATTTTTCAGGTTGGTGTGGTTTTTGTATTAAAAGCTTGTAGGTTATTAGTCATTTAAGAATCAAACACTAAAAAAGCCGAAGGCAATGTCTTTGATTGGGGTCCATCTTTAGCTAGCAAGCTAAAGCCATGTGGTAGCTAGCCTAAAGTCCATACACTATGCTTACACTATAAAACAATGGTTTTAATAAAGGCTAGATTTTTTTTAGCACTGTAAAAACACTTATTAAAAAGCCAATGGCAATATATTTGATTTGAGTCCATTTTAGCTACAGTAGCAAGCTAAAGCCATGTGCTAGCTAGCTTAAAATATTTAAATAGGTCCAGTCCATACACTGAAATGTTATGAAACAATGGTTTTAATAAAGGCTAGATCTTTTTTGCACTGTAAATTACTTAATTTTACTTCTCATTATAGAGGCTAATTCAAAAAAAAATCACCTGGTTCAAATTCATTGTTTAAACACATTGGGTATTGATGAGTACTGTTATAGAGGTTATTTGGTGTTTATACCATGAAAGACTACACACTTTTTAAATTTCACATTATTTTTTACTGAGACCTCATTGACAGCTATTAAGACAACCAACACAGTGATGGGGTTTGTTGTCACAGTGTCTTTGATGGTTAATTACGTCTTGTTGTAAAAGCGATCATGATACCCATTTCAAGCCAAGACCTTAATCTTCCATTTAATATAGGAGTGATTACTGAAATATGTTTTGATGATTAGCAATTTCTCACAAAAGTAAAAAGTGTGACAACCAACCCCGGTCTCCCCTATCTGAGGCTGGTTCCTACTGTAGCTACCTGTGTGAGGCATTGATTTGCTGTACTTTAGCAGGAAATGCAAAGGAATGGCCTGAGATAAACCACACACACACACACACACACACACACACACACACACACACACACACACACACACTTTTGGCCAGTGTTGAAAGCTAACAACTTTGGTGCTTTGATGTGACACGGATCCTCATTAGCAGCCTCCAGACTGTGCTGAGGGCTTAATGGCCTGTAGGCTCACTTATACAGAGGCATTAACACACACACACACACACACACACACACACACACATATATATATACACAAAGATCAAAATATCACCATACACAAACTCATCAAGACCATAACCTAGCGACACTGTAACACATAGATGAGCATTAACACACTCACGCAGGTATATGTACACACTGTACCTCGCTCCCAGACAGCCTCGGGACAAACACACATTTCTAACTGCAGACACCAAAAAGTAAACATGGCAGGCTCTTAATGATGTTGGCTAAGTTAGATGAAAGGCTCTAGTGGGCCCAGTAGAGCCCAGTGCTGCTCCCACTATCCCCCATTGACATTTCCTTCAGCTAACAATACAAGCCATTTGCTCATCGACTTTCCCACAGAGAAACAAACACTGACAAACGAGCGCTTATCCTCATTCGCACCAAACATGGACAACTTGCCCGATTTCAGAAATTGATTTGAATCCTCCTGTTGTCTTCGAGTCAAGGAAGGAAGGGAGGAAGGGAGGAAGGAAGGAAGGAAGGGAGGAAAAAGGAAGGAAAGGAGGAAGGAAGGGAGAAGGCAGGAACAAAGAAGGAAACGAGGGAGGAAGTAAGAAGGAAGGAAGGAAGGAAAGGAGAGAGCGAGGGAGGAAGAAAGAATGGAAGGAAGGGCGGAAGAAGGAAGGAAAGAATGGAGGAAGGAAGAAAGGGAGGAAGAAGGAAGGAAAGGAGGGAGGGCGGAAGGAAGGAAGGAAAGGAGGGAGGGAGGAAGAAGGGAAGGAAATAAGGATGGAAGAAGAAAAGGAAGGAAGGAAAGAAGGAAGGACAGATGGAAGGAAGGAAGGAAAGAAGGGCAGAGGAAAGAAGGAAGGACAGATGGAAGGAAGGAAGGAAGGAAGGAAGGAAGGAAGGAAAGTAGAAAGGACGGACAATGGAAAGAAGGAAATAAGGAAGGACAGATGGAAGGAAGGAAAGATGAAAGGAAGGAAGGAAGGAAGGAAGGACAGCATCTCTACATCAACTCTGTTTTCAATGATACACAGATGGAAGTGAGTGAGTGAGTGAGTAAGCGAGCGAGGGAGCGAGGGAGGAAGGAAGGAAGGAAGGAAGGAAGAGACTGGCAAAGAGCTGTGAAAAGCCAAATCAGACATTTTAACTTGATTTGTTGTTTTTCGAACCTGATTTGCTCTCCCAGTGGTGTGAATACGCAGTGATTCCTGACACCTGATTCATCACTCTTGTTGACTTGTATGTGAAACTATTAATTATCCAAACTAAACGATGGTTGTAATACTGTACACATAGGGTTACTGGCATATTAAAACACATTTTCTGGGCAGTGAGGAAGTCATTATGCGTGTGCACTCAAATCAACTAATTAAAGCACATTTCAACTAATACACAAATGTCAATGAGATAGTGATATATCATAATGATTGCTTATTAGTATGTTCTTCTCAGACAGCTCATACACTGAGTCTGGAATATTTTATTCTTTCTGGGGAAAAAAGCAGAGAAGAAACTTGTCCATCTTTTATCTATCATACAACTAATTCTCATTTATGTGCTCGTTAACAAACAGCTGTTAAACATAAAATGCTTAACTGGATCATTATTAGAAGTTACGATGAGGCTGGAGGTCAGATCAATACTTGGCTTGAGCCTGAGGAGTGAAGTGATGGAGAGTCTATAGGAGACTGGATAATGGCTAGTTGAGTGATTGGTAGTAATGGCTGCTGACTAAAAGTTGTGTTAATAGTAAACATTTCCTTCCCTCCTTCCTTCATCCCTCCTTCCCTTCATTCTTACATTCCTTCCTTCCTTCCTCCTTTCCTTCTTTCCTCCATCCCTTCCTTCCACCCTCCCTCCTTTTCTTCCTTCTTCCTCCCTTCCTTCCTTCCTCCCTCGCTCTCTCCTTTCCTTCCTTCTTCCTCCTTTCCTCCCTCCCTCCATCCTTTCCTTCCTTCTTCCTCCCTTCCTTCCTTGACTCGAGGATAACAGGAGGGTTAATGAAACAGAAGGACTCAACGTCGTATAATTACAACAGCAAGTCCATCGTCCATCTCTAGAGTTATGACTTTTTTTAAAAGTAGGAAGGAAAGGAGGGTATATGGAAGGAAGGTAGACAGGGAGGAAGGACAGACAGAAGGAAGGAAGGAAGGAAAAAAGGAAGGAAAGAAGGTAGAGAGGGAGGAAAGACAGACAGAAGGAAGGAAGGAAGGAAGGAAGAAAGGAAGGAAGGAAGGAACAGTCAAAACAGACGGGGTCAATTTGACCCAGGAGGATGACAGAAAGTTAAAATATGTCTTATTTCTAACGTGGGTCGTAACTCTTTCATCAGCTAACGACAGTAAGTCTCTATTCTCGGTTTCACGAGAGCCAGCTGGCTTCCATCCATAAACTATCCACAGATCAAATACAGATTCAAACAGCGGGGACCCTGCTGAAGACTAAGTAGTTGTTTGGCTCCGGCGGCTATGCTGAGAACAAATCAACTTTACGTAAACACTTCTGTGCCGTCTCTACCTCAGCAACATTTCCTTCACAACAGAGGAACAGAGGTATGTGTGATGGCCTCTGAGCTCGTGCAACTGTTCAGGGAGTCGGTTCTACCAGTAAAGGGCTTCAGAAGAGTGTGTGTGTGTGTGTGTGTGTGTGTGTGTGGGGGGGGGGGTGCTTAATGTTTTGTATGTGAATGTGTACATGCATGTGTGCAGGTACGCCAACTCTGTGGGTGTTGATGAGTCTGCAGTTGGCAGCACTGTGCATGTGTGTCTTTGTCTATTTTTAGCTTCAAAGTAGCCGTTATCTAGCTCTCTATCCATGGCCAGATTACACAATTGTGGGGGGGGGGGGGGGCTGCAAAAGGTACTGTATCTTTCAGGCCTCTACTGACTCTCCCTTCCTTCATCTATTGCCCTCTGTAAAATGTGTATGTACCCTGAAGTGGTGGAATATAACTAAATACATTAACTTTAGATACTGTAAGTACAATTTTTTACTTGCATTTTATTAACCCTCCTGTTGTCCTCGAGTCAAGGAAGGAAGGGAGGAAGGGAGGAGGAACAAGGAAGGAGAAAGGAGAAGGGAGGGAACAAGGAAGGAAACGAGGGAGGAAGTAAGAAGGAAGGAAGAAGGAAGGAAGAAGGAAGGAAAGGAGGACGAGGCGCAGAAGGAAGGAAGGGATGGAGGAAGGAAGGAAGGGAAGGAGGGAGGAAGGAAGGAAAGAAGAAAGAAAGGAAGGAAGGACAGAGGAAAGAAGGAAGGGAAGGAAGGAACAAGGAAGGAAAGAAGGACAGAGGAGAGAAGGAAGGACAGATAGAAGGAAGGAAGGAAGGTAGGGAAGGAAGGAAAGTAGGAAGGAAGAAGGAAGGACAGATGGAAGGAAGGAAAGATGAAACGAAGGAAGGAAGGAAGGAAGGACAGAAGGAAGGAAGGAAGGAAGGAAGGAAGGAAGGAAGGAAGGAACAGTCAAAACAGACGGGGTCAATTTGACCTGGGAGGACTTGCATTGTATTAAGTACTTCCATTATATGCTATGTTAAACTAGTTCAAAATACATTAATGTACTTGTTACTCCATTTGACAACTTTAGTTACCATTTACTTTGTAAGTTAAAACATAAGTAAGCTCCCGATATACAACACTCACAGGGGCCACCTCTCTGTAAAACAAATACTTTAAGTAGATTTAGCTGATCATGCTTTTGTACTACAACATAAGAACAACTGATCATGCTTTTACTTGTAAGACATGTTGTAGGCTTCTTGTATTTAGATATGGGATCTGAATACTTCTTCCATCACTGGTACCCTGGGACCTTTCAAGATGGACTATTACGGCAGCGTTATTGTAATATATGCAAGAAAACAAGAGACTGAGAAAACAACCAGTACTTATAAGCTGGAGTATTACATCTTGGCCCTGAGGCTTCTGTACCCATTTGATTAAACCAAACTGTATTTGAGAATACCCCCATGTACACACAACACAAAACTAAAACAGTACAGGTCTCAAAACTAGATACTGTACTGTATAACTAGAAACTATATACTGTACAACTGGGTGCACACAATTAGTAAATAATGCAGTTTATTGTATGAATAATTGTTAAAGTTGGGCAACTTGAACTTGAAGTTCATGGTGGTAAATACAAATGGTTGTATTGCTATGTTGGTAGTTTGCCTAATATCACATTTGCCCCGAGGCTTCTGTACACATTTGACAGCTGTGGCTGAGGAGGTAGAGCGGTCGTCCTTTTGGCGGTTCGATTCCCCAGCTCTTCAAGTCCACATGTCGATGTGTCCTTGGGCAAGACAATTAACCACAAATCGCTCCCGTATAACGGTAAATGTATGAGAATGAATGGTTAAATTGATGAGCAGGTTGGTACCCTGTGTGGTAGCCCCTTTATGAGTGTATGAATGTGTGGGAATGGGTGTAAAGCGCTTTGAGTGGTCATAAAGACTAGAAAGGTGCTATATAAGTACAGTCCATTTACCATTAAACCAAACTGTATTTGGAATACCCCCAAGTAAAACACAAAACAATAATAATACAGGTCTTAAAAACTAGATACTGTACTATAACTAGAAACTCTATACTGTATAACTGGGTATAAATGCACACAATTAGCAAATAATGTAGTTGATTGTCTGAGTAATTGTTATAATTGGGCAACTTCAACCATGTCATTGATATATATGGTTATGTTCATCGAGTATTAATGTATAAAGAATGAACAACAGATGGAGCATAATTATAAACATATCACATGTGTAACCAGCATCCATTAACACCTGCAACACCGACTCTACAGCATCAAATATTTAAATAGACAATGTTTCAACTCCATTAGATATTGGGATCTGAATACTTCTTCCACCACTGGTACCCTGGGACCTTCAAGATGACTATTACGGCAGCGTTATTGTAATATATGCAAGAAAACAAGAGACTGAGAAAACAACCAGTACTTATGAGTATTACATCTTGGCCCTGAGGCTTCTGTACCCATTTGTATTTGGGAATACCCCATGTACACACAACACAAAACTAAAATAATATGTAGTAAATATAAATGGTTGTATTGCTGTTGGTAGTTTGCCTAAATATCACAAAGGCATCCATTAACACCTGCAAACACCAACTCTACAGCATCAAATTATTTAAATAGACAATGTTTCAACCCCCGTCAGGCTGTTAGGTACAAAAACAATCCCTGTTAGTTTGGGGTTTTTTGTTTGTTTTTGTTTAAATAATGAGGACCAACTGCCATTGAATGCATCTTCCAACGGTTTACTGCAATACAAAATGTTCATACTGAATGTTCACTATCACACTACCACTATTTAATTTGTTTTCCCTCGTATATCCACTCCTGGCTACTAAGCATTATTATGTTTTATTGTTTTGTATATAGTGCTGTGCAAAAAGCTTCAGGCACTAAAAAATAAAAGTGAGTTTGCTTGCAAAAATAATGCCAAGAACATTTTCCTTTTTCATCAGTATAGTATATAGAGGAAACTTAAATCAATCAATATATGGTAGTGACTAGGCTTTACTTTTAAAACAGCAGCAGCTCTCTTGGGTACAGGCATAGTTTAAAAAAAAAAAAAAAAAAAAAAGGTACTTGGCAGGTCGGTTGTTCAAAGCATCTTGGAAAACTTGCCACGGCTCATCTGTGGATTTAGGCTCTTAGTTGCTTGTGTCTGTTCATGTAATCCCAGACTGACTGTACGATGTCGAGGCCCTCTGTCGGGGCCAGACCATCTGTTACATCACTGCCTACTTCCTGTTGATGATGAACGTCTGGAGGTTTGGGGTCATTGTATCGTTGCATTATGTTAATTTAATATGTATATATATATAGTGCTTGAAGCTGCTGCACAGTACTGTATGCATAAAATATACTGTTTATATATGTGTGTGTGTTTGGCAACTCAGCAACACTTGAGTAAAGTTCAGGAAAACCTTGTTTAAATTTTGTGTCATCCTCCCGGGTCAAATTGACCCCGTCTGTTTTGACTGTTCCTTTTTTTCCTCCCTTTCTTCCTTTCCTTTCTCCCTCCTTCCTTCCTTCCTCCCTCCTTCCTTCCTTCTTTCCTCCCTCCCCTCCCTTCTTCCTTCCTTCCTTCCCTCCCTCCTTTGTTTCCTCCCTTCCTCCCTCCCTCCCTCCTTTCCTTCCTTCCCTTCCTCCCTCCTTTCCTTCCTTCTTCCTCCCTCCTTTCGGCCTTCCTCCCCCTCTCTCCCTTTCTTCCTCTCCTCCCTCCTTTCCTTCCTTCCTTCCTTCCTCCCACCTTTCCTTCCTTCTTCCTCCCTTCCTCCTTTCCTTCCTTCTTCCTCCCTTCCTTCCTTCCCTTCCTCCGTCCCTCCCTTCCTTCCTTCCTTCCTTCCTCCTTTCTTTCCTTCCTTCCTTCCTCCTTTCTTTCCTTCTTCCCTTCCTCCCTCCCTACTTTCCTTCCTTCCTTTCCTCCTTTCCTTCGTTCTTCTCCCTTTCCTTCCTTGACTCGAGGACAACAGGAGGATTAAATATGATTTGCCTCTCATGCCTGCTTCCTCTTCCTCACACGTTAAGAAAATGTTTTAGCAGCCTGAACGCAAACAACATGTGGGAAGCAGGATGCAAGTTGTGTGCTTTGTTCTCCCAACCATCCATCTTCACCTCCTCCTTACGACTTTTTTATTCATTTATTTATTTATTTTTCATAACCATGTCACACTTCCTGGGCTGGGATTAAAAAAAAAAATAAATCTAATCAAAATAGCAATTGTATTTCCTCAGAATCATATTTGGTGAAACAAATGACTAGTTTATAAATATCGTTTGTGGGAGAACGCATTGAACCACTAACAAAGCTGTTCAGCTTGACTCATGGAGGTTTAGCTCTACAAATGATGTCATTTAAGCCTGCAGAGGAGACATATCGCTACTAAACATATACAGATTTACAGATTGTAAAGCGATTTGTAATATTGGGGTATACAAATAAAACTTGACTTAACTTGTATATACCAAATAAAAAGCCCCACACTCTTTCTTTCTCTCTGCCAATGTTTGTCTCTTCATTTTCTTAGATCTATCACACATTATGATCCCATATGATAGATTATTATGCCATTACATTACTGTTAATAACTGTGTTTATGTATCATTTACCCAGCCAGTGTCTGTAAAGCTCTGCTAAGTAGTTTGGTCAGTTGTCTTATGTTTAAAAACAGTCTGCAACAAGAGTAAAAATCAATATTATGTCTTTGCATTCTTTATGAATCATACACCAAGACAAGCAGCCATGACACTTCTTGTTGCCAACTCTTCAAATTCAATTGTTGCCTCTTTCTGTAAATCTTTGTTTCTTCTTGTGATCTCTCTCTCTCTCTCTCTCTGTCATTTCTCTCTCTCTCTCTCTCTCTCTCTCTGTCATTTCTCTCTCTCTCTCTCTCTGTCATTTCTCCTCTCTCTCTCTCTCTGTCATTTCTCTCTCTCTCTCTCTCTGTCATTTCTCTCTCTCTCTCTCTCTCTCTCTCTCTCTCTCTCTCTCTCTCCTCTCTCTCTCTCTCTCTCTCTCTCTCTCTCTCTCTCTCTCTCTCTCTCTCTCTCTCTCTCTCTCTCTCTCTCTCTCTCTCTCTCCTCTCTCTCTCTCTCTCTCTCTCTCTCTCTCTCTCTCTCTCTCTCTCCTCTCTCTCTCTCTCTCTCTCTCTCTCTCTCTCTCTCTCTCTCTCTCTCTCTCTCTCTCTCTCACACACACACACACACCTCTTTAAACCTTGACAGGAGGCTTGTGGACAACACACAGAGAAAGACTCAAATACTGGAATCCAATTTGGTAACGCCACACCTGCTCACAAAACACATACTGCTTTGCTGCAACTCTCCTTATCGCCCTTTAACCCAAGTCTCCAGAAAACACACACACACACAAACACATACACACACACACATAATACCCATCCTGTGCTGTAGAAACATGTCATTTAATACAATACTAAGAATCAGGGACAAGCGATCTATTGTACTTCCTTATTGCACAGCTTTGTTCAATACTTGGTTCTGATTGATGCCAATTACAGTATTTTACAGCTTGTTATTTCTGAATAGCAGACTGCTCCTGTGAATAACGCACCGTTGCTATGGATGCAGTTCTGCTCATAGACTCTGGAGGACCGCGTCCATCAATATGCAGGAAGACATATAGAAAAACCTGCTGGACTCTGGAAAAGTAGAGCAACATCCTGACTTCCAATCAAGGCACCAGCAGGATATCTTGTGAGCAGGTAAGCAGGAGTGATAATAGTAATATTTATACATCATTTATAACAGCTGTGTTTCCAGACGTGTCAACTGAAAACTCCTGCCAAGGAAACGTTAACATCAGTATTCCCTTAGAAGTCCCATTCACTTTGTCCCACCTCAGATTCAATGGAAATGTTCAATTTAATTATATGATATATTAATTATATCGACAAGTGAATCAATATTTTCTTTCAAATTGTTGATTTAATTGGTAAATAACAGTGTAATAAAATGGGATCATGTACAGCGATGGCGTCATTATTGCTAAATGAAGCTCAACAGGGTGATGCAGGATGCGGAGGCACAGGACCTACGTCATCTTGTTGGACGTCATTATGCAGTAATGACTCGCTCACTGTACCCCTTATTCTTTATATGGCACATATGGAAGCATTATTAGAGTAACACAGTCATCCCATACAGACTAATAGCATTTAATCATGGTTACACTACTGCAGTAGCATTAGTCATGCTCTTTCACAGTGAGCAGTTGCCTTTTAAACCTATTGTCCTTGTAAGTATCAACCTGTATTTTGCAAGTAATGTCGATGCTTAATCAGCTCATCACAATGTACAGCTTGAGAGGGAAATTAATCAACTTCAAAAATACAACTATCGAAGTGGTTTATTTTCATCGTCCTTTCATCAATAAAACGTTTAGATTTGTCTATTGTGGAGACAGCTTGATAAGAGTTCCTTTTAGTTTATCTTCTCACTGGTTAAAAGTACTATAACCCTGTAGAGGTATATGCTACAGTATATTACAGACATGTGTTAGCAAAAGCCTGTTTGGAGCCCAGATTTGGGTGGTGCTATCATCAGAACAAACAATGCTAGCTAGCTTACTGGAAATATCAAACTGTCTATTTAAAGTCTGTGTAAAGTAAGAATAAATATGTGTTCTGAGTTTGACATACCACAGAAAAGTGTTTTGTTAACCACCCTGCCAAATTTGAATGATTAAAAAAATCTCCACATATATGAAATTAGGCTTCAAAGTTGTGTAAAAACCAGCCTCTTTTTCTCCTCCCAAACACTGTGGGCGTGCCCGCCGAGTTTGATAAAACCCCGCCCCCTACCAAGTGTCACCTGTCAATCAAAGTCACAACCTCTACCAGAAACATGGACGCTACGTCTGAGAGCTTTCTGCTGCTAACTCAGCTGCTAGATCGGTGGCTAACTCGGCTCCTAGCTCGGCGGTTAGCTCGGCAGCTAATTGAGCTAACTGTAGACTGTAGTAGTAGTAGTGTGCGCTGAATGTATTTATACCTCTACAGCAGCAGGGGCGAGTTTATGCTAATCAGACCCGCCCACTAAATCCTGAACACAGACATCTTGAAACACAGTTTGTGAAGCCTAGCTCCACAATTCAAATCTAAATGGTTGAAATGTTTTTTACATCTTTTTTAGAAATACATTTATGACCTATTTAATGTGTTTAGAAGAAAATGTCTGAATTCACTTTACACCGTCTTTAAGTTCAATTGTACTAACAGGGCAAGTATTATGTTACACTTGTCAAAATATTGTGACAATTCTCTGACTCAGTGCAAATCCCAGAGCCAAAGAGAGCAGCAAACTGTCAATCACAGCCATCAATCAATGCTCAAACAGCAGGCATCAAAGCTATTACAAGTCTTCAGATCTTAATAACGAAGCAATAATTTCCAAAATGACCACCAGCACACTTATTAAAAATGCCGGAATGAAACAACTCATTGAAAAAAGTCATCAACTTAGTATTTTTAGAGAGAAGTCGACACTGGGAATGGGAGCCAATTTGGAGCCATCATTGGAGCTATTGGTGGCACTTAGAGGAACTTTCTAATCGGCTTCAGCTTTAAGTTGGTATACTTATATGGTGTATTTAAATTATTAATACATACTTAGATAGAAGACCTGACCAGTCGCTAAACAAGAGATTTTCCAAAACTCCAAAAACGATAGGGTTTAACTTTATTCATTGTACGTCATATACTGCAATCTGTTGTCTACAAACTAGAAGTCCTTCTCCAGCTTAATCATCTCCACAGCCATCACCACCCACCCGCTCTCTTGCCCTCTGTAATTAACCTCCTCTGCATCCTATGTGTGTCCTAACCTTTACCAACATGAATCTGACTTCGCTGACTGCATCTGTATGACACCGAGCCTCGATAAAGCTGCTGGTTAACACTGTGTTGCATATAATTGGATTCCACCTACAAAGTCCAACCCTGTGTTGCTCTTTCGATCACCAAGCTATCATTAATCTGCACTTTCAATAAGAATAAAAACACATAAACAAAAAAATGCCCATTATCACAGTTCGGGGTGTTGAATAATTTTCTTCAATAATGTTATATCATCAACAAATTCCTTTGCAAATGAATGAAAAAAAAAGTTTGTTCTTGTTTGGCCTGGAACATTTTTATTTATATGCAGTTGCTGTTGTTACTGCTGTTTTTGAACTCCCAGATATCAAAGTCTGACCATCATTGTGCTCACATTTCACCATCTTCACCACACAGTCCTCCATCCATTTATTCCAAACAAGCTGCTGTTGCTGTTGCTATAAACACAAAACATCCAAACAGACATACAGTGTGAAATACAGCAAATGAAAACCACATACGAATAATTTGTACTGCGCAAAGTAACAGGAACAAAATATTTATGTAAAAAACTATATACTATAGCCTCAAACTGCTTTTTAAGATGAATTCAAACAACTGTCTTGCTCTCTGTATGGCATCTGTAATGGGGCTTTTCCATTATACAGCTCTAACACTACTCAGCTCAACTCGACTCGACTTGAATCTACTCGTTTTTTTTTTGCTTTTCCACTAGAGAAAGTACTTGGTACCCGATACTTTTATAGTACCTGCTCTGGCGAGGTTCCCAAGCAAGCTGATCCGATACTAAAATGTGACGTCAGACTGCCGGCCTCTGATTGTTTCAGAGAGTGTCGTCACGACTTCCAGCTTTGTGACTAATGGAGTAAGATGTGCCTGTGGGAGCTCCTGCAAAACTATCTTGAATGAACATTAGGGCTTTTTTGTGAACCTTCTATCACTACATTTCGACTCCACAAGCTCGTTGTGACTGCATTACATGTCGATAAGCCTTCAAAACCAAAAATACAAGCAACCCAGCGGCTACGCTAACAAGGCCTACTCCCTGCTGACATACACAACATTAACTGTCGACATACATTGATGATGTGGTTTCACTCAAAAGTAAAGTGGACAAACTTTCGTGTGACTGTGTGAGACTGTGTCAGACTGTGTGAGACTGTGTTAGTAGTGGTGTTGTTGAAGTTATCCTATCGACTTCCTTATTTTAAAGTGAAGGCTGTGCTTAGTTGATTATTGAGTTTTTGGTTTGTTATTCTGCTTTGTTAAATAAATCCTTGGTTTTGCCTTCATACCTAAGAGTTGTCCTCTTTTTTCTGTTATTGGTAATACCAATTCTTACTTCCCTCATCCCCTTGACATTTTTGGATCATAACAGTAATTAACAGACTAATTGAGCTAGAGCCGGTACCATTCAATCAGTTAGCCAGACATTATACAATACTGTAGAGAGAGTAATGTAGAGAGAGAGAGGAAAGACTGAACCCCTTTAAAAGCTCAGTGAGAACGAGAAAAGGAATGAGGAGGGGGGGAAAGGTGAAGATGAAGACAAAGAAAGGGAAACTAAACAAGGATATGGATGGAGGAGGCCAGCAGGAGGCGGGAGAAACAGTGTGAAGGCGGGAGTCTGAAAAAAAAAAGATGTCTTGTCAAATCTGGCTGTAGTGACACAGTGAACGCAGCAGGAAGCTGGCATAAGCACCTGCCTGCTCACAACAGTCACACTTCCACAATATCTGCAGCGAACGAGGTGACTGGCGGAAAGCCTGTTGAATTATTTAGCTCCGTGTTCAACTTTTCACCTGCACTGTTTTAGCCTGTCTGTTTCTTTTTCCGGCTGGGACAGGTGTGAGTGAATGTGTGTGTTTGCACTTTCAGTTCTTGAGGAAAAGTCAATTTAAGCTCCATTTAGATGGACTTAACATTGCAGTGGGAGGTAGGGAATGAAATATTTAATGGGCTTCTCTGTAATTGCTCCTCTCTAATTTAACTCATCGTTCCAGGTGGCGTTATAACCATCTAAAAAAATCACAGAGCATGGTCTCTAATAGACATGGACATTCAGCAGGGCTGGCCACAAAAGAGAATAGAGAGTACCTTCATATTTATATTTGATATTTAAACAGCTTCGATGATTCTCTCCTTCTGGTTTCAATCATTTTTAGTCAGTGCATTGCTTCCCAAATTTACATCTATGTTGGCATTAACCCTCCTGTTGTCTTCGAGTCAAGGAAGGAAGAGAGGAAAGGAGGGAAAGGAGGGAGGAAGGAAGGATGGAAGGAAGGATGGAAGGAAGGATGGAAGAAAGGAGGGAAAGGAGGGAGGAAGGAAGGAAGGAAGGAGGGAGGGAGGAAGGGAGGAAAAAGGAAGGAAGGAAGGAAGGATGGAAGAAAGAAAGGAAGAAAGGGAGGTAGGTAGGAAGAAAGAAAGAAAGAAAGGAAGGAAGGGAGGTAGGAACAAAGAAAGGAAGGAAGGAAGGGAGGTAGGAACAAAGAAAGAAAGAAAGAAAGAAAGAAAGAAAGAAAGAAAGAAAGAAAGAAAGAAAGAAAGAAAGAAAGAAAGAAAGAAAGAAAGAAAGAAAGAAAGAAAGAAAGAAAGAAAGAAAGAAAGAAAGAAAGAGACAGGGTCAATTTGACCCGGGAGGACGACATGAAAGTTAAAACGTTTTCCATTATCTGATCAACAAAAACAATACTGACTTCCTTTGGGAAAAGAAAAACATTGCACAATAAAATATACACTTCAGTAGAACTTTCTCCAGATGAGATTTAGAGAAGTTTGCTAAAAAAAAAAGAGTAGACTTCAGTTACAGGAATTGGACTGGACCGTGCTTTAGACTGAATTAAAATCACACCCCTTCCTCAAGAGAAATAAATCCAGTCTGAATGAGGTTTCAGCGAGCTCTCGAAGTGTAGCTATGACCTGCTACTGGTGACCAACTTTCTGCTTTTTGCTTAACCCTCCTGTTGTCTTCAAGTCAAGGAAGGAAGGGAGGGAGGGAGAAAGGAAAAGAGGAAGGGAGGAAGGAGGGAGAGGGTTAGGGTGGAAGGAAGGAAGGATAGAAGGGAAGCAAGAAAGAAAGGGGGATGAAGGAAGGAAGGAAGGACGGACGAAAGAAGGAAGGTAGCGGGGAGGAAAGAAAGAGGGAGGGAGGAAGGAAGGAAGAAAGGGGGATAGGGAAGGAAAGAAGGAAGGGAGGAAAGAGAGAGGGATGGAGGAAGGAAGGACAGAAGGAAGGAAGAAAGGGGGATGGAGAAGGAAAGAGGGAAGGGAGGAAAGAGAGAGGAAGGAAAGAAAGAGAGAAGGAGGGAGGGACGGAGAAAGGAAAAGAGGAAGGGAGGAAGGATGGGAGGGAGGAAGGAAGGACAGAAGGGAAGCAAGTCAGAAAGGGGGATGGAGGAAGGAAAGAAGGAAGGAAGGAAGGACGGAAGGACAGACGAAAGAAGGAAGGTAACGGGGAGGAAAGAAAGAGGGAGGGAGGAAGGAAGGAAGAAAGGGGGATAGGGAAGGAAAGAAGGAAGGGAGGAAAGAGAGAGGGAGGGAGGAAGGAAGGACAGAAGGAAGGAAGAAAGGGGGATGGGGAAGGAAAGAAGGAAGGGAGGAAAGAGAGAGGGAGGAAAGAAAGAGAGAAGGAGGGAGGGAGGAAGGACAGATGGAGGGAAGGAAGGAAGGGAGGGAGGAAAGAAGGAACAATCAAAACAGACAGGGTCAATTTGACCCGGGAGGACGACACAAGGGTTAAAAAGAGTAGACTTCAGCTGCATTTATTACTGAGGAATTGGACTGGACTGGATTGAAATCACTGACCGGGGCCAGTCCATCCAGTCTGAATGAGGTTTCAGCAAGCTCTTGTGAAGAAAACATCCTAATAAACATTTTCAGTGTAGCTTCGACCTGCTACCGGTAACAAATGGAAGAATTCAATTGGAACATGTGAGAGGTTTAGTGCATCCGAGTGCAGTTTCTAACCTCCAGTAAACAGCTCTGCTTTTGTGTGTGTGGGTTCGCTCCAATGCCAGTGGCTCCCCCTCGGCTGTCTCTCTCTATGCCTTAGGCAGACTTTTCACTGATTAAGTCATCTCAAAATGACGAAGTGCTGACAGGTCAAACAAATGGTCATCTGGACTTACTGAGTCTACTACAGATGGAGGGGAAAGGAGAGGTAGGGTTGAAGTGAAAGCGGAGAGGAGGAAGAGACAGCAAAACATGGGATTCAAGTGAAGCATCCTGGTTTTTACACTGAAAAATAAAATATAATAATAAAAAAACAAACTTGGAAGACATATATATCTAGAGGAAAAAATAGAAACAGGTTTGTGGATCTGACCACATCAACCTTAATCATCTGCCACACAATATATTTCAGCATTTATTCCATCTGAGTTCTCCTGTAAGTCTGTCAATATAGATGGCAATAAAAGTGTTGTTTTTTTTTTGGCCTGTATGATGAAGTTTCACAGCGAGCAGCACTTTCAACAAAGGTCTGTTAAGCAGAAGTATTACTTGGATGGTTTGGAGTTCAGTGGGTGTATGTGATATCTTGGGTAAATCAGAAATGTTTAGGAGTTTAATGATTTTTGTAAAAAATAAATAAATAGATGAATGGCTGGAATTAACCCTTGTGTCGTCCTCCCGGGTCAAATTGACCCCGTCTGTTTTGATTGTTCCTTCTTTCCTCCCTTCCTTTCTTTCTTCCCTCCATCTGTCCTTCCTCCCTCCCTCCTTCTCTCTTTCTTTCCTTCCTCTCTTTCCTCCCTTCCTTCTTTCCTTCCCTATCCCCCTTTCTTCCTTCCTTCCTCCCTCTTTCTTTCCTCCCCGTTACCTTTCTTTTTTCATCTGTCCTTCCGTCCTTCCTGCCTTCCTTCCTTCCTTCTTTCATTCCTCCATCCCCCTTTCTTACTTGCTTTCCTTCTGTCCTTCCTTCCTCCCTCCTCCCTCCCTCCTTCCTCCCTTCCTCTTTTCCTTTCTCGCTCCCTCCCTCCCTTCCTTCCTTGACTCGAGGAAGACAAGAGGGTTAAACACAATAATAGGAAACAACCAATTCATCTTTGTCTCCCAATACCTAATAACTCAACTTTGGGTATCTGCCAATACAATATAAGTACCAATGTGATAACAGTGCTATCTTTTTCATCTTTTTTCAGTACAGTTAGTTATTTTTAACTGTGCCACTAAAAATGTACTATTGATACTGCCTTAACTGTATTAATTAACTATAGCTTTTTTTTAATGATACTGACAGAAAGTGGATCGGTGTCTTCATGGCAAAATGCTAGATCTGCTTGATGGGCCAGTGCATCCCTACAGAAAACCATCAGAGACACACTCAATAGCAAGACAGAATAAGATAGTCAATACCGGTCGGAATATAGAAATCGTTGCACGAGGGTGGCCGAAGTCTAGCCTGTGACGACTCAAAAAGGAAAGTTCACAGGGGTTAGCCAAAAATCAATAAGTGTTTGCCCATTGGGAGCATGAATGTGCACCGCAGACATCCTGAGTTCATAATAAGGGCTGAAGAGTTGAAGTAATTTGGAAATATAAAGGTTTAGCTGAGGGCAGTACAAGAGCAAAGGTCATAAGAACCAACATAATCAATCTTCCTCTTGCATTTTCAGCCTCAGTGAATGTGAACGGCATGTCAACATATACATCAATGCTGTCAATACTTAGAGAAACAACAAAATGGATGGGTGAGGATAATCACAATAATGATCATTTAAGGTTGCATTCACACATTTACGAACTTTGCCATATTTGTTCTGTCATTTCAGTTTATTTAGGCTACATGTCGGATACCCTGAAACTTGAAACCCTGATGTATCATATATTCTCAACAACAAGAGAGCTCTCAGGACAGATTAAGATACTGGTTGGGATATAGAGTCATTGCATGAGATTGGCCAATGACAGCTCAAGAGGAAAGTTCACAGAGGTTGTCAGAAATCAATAAGTGTGTGCCAATTGCGAGCAGAAATGTGTACAGCAGACAATCAGGGCTCAAGAGATGAAGTAATTTGGAAATATAAAGGTTTGGCTGGGGGCAGTGTAAGAGCAAAGGTAATAAGAACCACTATAATCAATGGACTTTCTCTTGCCCCAATGCAATTTTGAGTAATGATCAAATCCAACTACTTCATTGCGAGGTCTTTATGGCCATCACACAAATAAATAAACCATTTATGTTTGGCAGCATGACTTCCAGTCAGTCATTGGACTTACCATGGTTTTATTTTCCTCCTCACTCGGCGTGACTATAATGAAACAGGATGACAACGTAACAACTTATCAGCATCCAACACTCCAAAATAGGCTAGACCAAAGACCTCAACCAATTGAGTAGCTCATGTGAAACATTTATTGCATTTTATTTTCTCAGCTTGGCTGGATATTGCTGTTAGTTCAATATTCGATACTCATTCAAGAATCACACTACTCCTTTGACTGAAACTTTTGTCATATTTCCTCACTGTGTCACCTTTTGAAAATAAAAATATGAAACTATATGAGACTTTTAATCAACAAATCTTTAACCCTCTGTAAATGCCACGCTAGTCTGCTAATGGACGTTAACCCCGCTAGCCGACTAATAAATGTTAACCCCACTAGCCGGCTAATAAATGTTAGCTTAGTTCTGAGGCTGCGGGCTGGAGCTTTGACGGTGGAAAAGCAAAGTCAGGCTCTGGCTCCGAACCAGCACCAGCTCCAGCTCGGTGGAAAAGGGGTAACAGAGGCCTAAAGACACCGGAAAATATTCACTTAAGAAGCTGCAACCAGATAGTTTTAGCATTTAATAGTCAAAATTTAATTAATCATCAGCTCTGTGGTGCACATTGAGCAGAGAATGGGACCAAGTACCAATCTTTGCAATCAATCTTTCCCTATTATTGGATAGAAGTGAAACTTTGACTCTTTTCTTATAAGAAATACATTGGAGTAATTCATATTGAATACATACACTCGTTCTTAAGTATTTGAAACAAATTGGATTTATTAATGATGAATACATAAGTCTATCATTGTTTATTCAAAACACATTGGATTTATTAGTATTATTACATAAATCTCATTCTTAATTGTTTCATTTACATTTGACTGACATATATGCAGCACATAAAGTTTATTGGCCTGCTTATGTTAAATCTTAAGTAATTCAAATGGATGGAAATTTTATATGCAATTGAAATACATAAATCTAATGAATTAGGCCTAAATATTTCTGTGAGTGTAGCGAAACCATGATATTATATGTATGTATGAGCAAATACACACAATTAAAATACTATTTAAACTTATGAATGCACATTTTGTTTGTTTAGTGCAAATTAAGTGTATATGACACATAGTTGATGTATCTCTGGAAGCAGGTTTGCATTTACATATGTGTGAGCACTCTGCATACAGTTGATAGTTCTTCCTGTGTGAAATATAATCAGTACAGTTCTCAGTGTGTTCTCCATTAGTCTAGATGTGAGGATGTGACAGTACCAGACCGCTAGGATCTATGACTGGTAAAAATAGACTGGGAAGCAGCTGTAGCACTCTGTAGGCTGGTACTAACACAATCTGTCTGTAGTCTCACTATCTGTCTGCAGTGCTGAGGGACACAGGAAGCCGGGTCCATAAATCACCCCTTTTACTTCCTGGGTTAAAAAGGATCCACAGATACAAGAGAGGACTGTTAGGTGGAGTGTAAATATACACAACCTAGTTAGTGTGAGCGATACGTCACTGTCACTGACGAGGTCGGTTGTATGTTACGGCTCCAATGTGCAGAGTATGTTTTAAAGCTGTGATGTTGCCTTTCTTTCCTAAAAATGTCATGACTCCAAAGTATTAACCCTCCTGTCGTCCTCCTGGGTCAAATTGACCCCACCTCTTTTGACTGTTCCTTCCTTCCTCCCTCTTTCTTGAATTTTTCCTTCATTCTTCCCCTCTTTCCCTCTTTTTTGCTCCCTCCTCCTTCCATACTTCTTTCCTCACTTCCTTCCTTCCTTCCTCCCTTCCACCTCAACTTCCTTCCTTCCTCTTTTCCTTCCTTCCTTCCTCCTTTCCTTCCTTCCTTCTTTCCTCCTTTCCTTCCTTCCTTCTTTCCTCCCTGCCTCCCTTCCTCTACTTCCTTCCTTCCTCTTTTCCTCCCTCCTTATGCTTTTCCTTCCTTCCTTCCAGATTCCTTCCGTCCTCCTGTCCTTCCTTCCTCCTTTCCTTCCTTCCTTACTTCCTTCCCTACTTCCTCCTTTCCTTCCTCCTTTCCTTCCTTCCTTCCTCATTCCTTCCTTCCTTCCTTCCTTCCTTCCTTGACCTGAGCACAGCAGGAGGGTTAAGAAAGAAACATTAGCCTACAACAGTGAATACTTTAATGAATTGCAGCACATGAAAGATTTGACCTGGGAACTAGTGTAACCTACATTTCTAATAAACACTTTCCTTGAGGCATTATTCATGCTGATGCAAAACTGCACAACACCAATTAATTTTGATAACCCTGTAACCTTTAGCTATGTTTACAGTTTCCTGTCAGTTGCCCAGCACACTCTACGAGGGAGGCTATTTGCTCGCCCGCTTTAATCTAGAACAAAAAAAATGATTAAAGGACATACAGCTTCTTAATGCCATGACACTGTTTGTTTGCATCTTTCTCTGTTGTGGAAATAAAACTGCTTTTCAATTACTTATTAAAAAATGTGATCATCTATTTTCTTCCATCCTCCTGTCCTTCCTTCCTCCTTTCCTTCCTTCCTTCTTTAAATTAGCATTGAGGCTCATTATTCATATTTTGGTTGAGGTGTACTGTAAGCTTTGGTATACAAAATTAAAGTATATTAACATTTAAAATTAATTATGCAAATTCAATTCTGTCCTGAAATATAACCTGATGAGTGGAGATGGCTTTTTCAACTGTGGACTATGACAAATATAGATAAAGCAGAAAACCCTGTTGATTATGTTGATTAACCCTCCCGGGACAAATTGACCCCGTCTCTTTTGACTGTTCCTCCCTTCCTTCCTCTTTCTTTAATTTTTCCTTCATTCTTCCCCTCCTTCCCTCTTTCTTTGCTCCCTCCTCCTTCCATACTTCTTTCCTCACTTCCTTCATTCCTTCCTTCCTTCCTCATTCCTTCTTTCCTTCCTTCCTTCCTTCCTTCCTTGACCTGAGGACAACAGGAGGGTTAAGCTATATTATTTTGCATTCTTCAGAAATCCATACATCTAATCTTAAACACATGATATGATACTGAGCTTCTGAAAGCAGTGGAGAAACATGTTTTCTATAAAAGTTGAGGAAAAATTGGTCAAAGCATGTGATTGCTGGACTTTTACCTCTAGTAACTGTGAAAATACTGTGCATAATCTCCCCAGAAGACAAAGTAATGGGAATTTGATATGACAAAAGCTGATTTGGGATTTATTGCTACAGTTGCATAAAGTTTTATTCATATTATATCTATAATTTAATATTATGAAATTATTATTTTGAACCAGAACTTTCAGTATTTGGATCGAGAAGCTTGTGAAAAATAATTAAGTAGGTCTAACTTATTATTTAAATACATATTTGATTAACATTTGAATAAAAGTATCAAGTTGGACTCAAACTAGGGCCGAAAAACTTAATTGGGACATCCTTAGTATTCATAATAAACACAAAGTACAGCTGAGGGTGATGGAGCTGACACACTTTGCAGCTATTTGGTTATAAACCAATGTTTTGGACACATTAATTAATCAAGTTTCCTTCCCTCCTTCCTTCCTCCCTTCCTTCTTTCCTTTACTTCCTCCTGCCCACCTTCTTTCCTTCCCTCCTTCCTTCCTCTCTTCCTTCTTCCCTCTGTCCTTCCTTCCTCCTTTCCTTTCTCCATCCTTCCTTCTTTCCTCCCTCCCTCCCTCCTACCTTCTTTTGTTCCTTTCCCCCCTTCCTACCTCCCTCCTTTTCTTCCTTCCCTTCCTTCCTCCCTACTTTCCTTCTTCCTCCCTCTCCACTTTCCTTCCTTCCTTCCTTCCTTCCTTCCTTCCTCCTTTCCTTCCTCCTTTCCTTCCTTCCTTCCTTCTTTGACAACAGAAGGGTTAATGGTTGCACTAGAGGAAAAGTCTGGCAACCATCAATGTCTAGACAGGTTTTTGGGCCAGTACATCAAATAGAAGTTGAGACATTTCACTGAATAAGTGAAAACCTGACCTGCTGGTGTTTCCAGATGAAAAGTCAGGGCATCATCAAAGTCAGCAGGATTCATCCTTTGGGGAACATCAATCAATATACAATATCAAATGGTAATCCACCCAGTAGTTTTGGAGATATTTCAAGTCTGGGTCAGAGTGCCAGACTGACCAAGTGACAGACGCTCATTACCATAGAGTCAAATTCACAAATGATCTCTTATCAGTTATATAAAAATACAACTCTCATCAATTATTGATTTCTTTTTTTGTATTTTAACCCTCCTGTTGTGCACAAGTCAAGGAATGAAGTTAGGAAGGGAGGAAGGAAGGAAGGAAGGAAATGAGGGAGGAAGGAAGGACAGAAGGCAGGGAAGAAGGAAAGGAAGGAAGGAAGGAAGGAAGGAAGGAAGGAATGAAGGAAGGAAAGAAAGAAGGACGGAAGGAAGGAAGGAAGGGAGGAGGGCAGGAAAGAAGGAAGGTAGGAGGGAAGGAAAGAAGGACAAGGAAGGGAGGAAGGAAGGAAGGAAGGAAGGAAGGAGGGAGGAAAGAAGGACGGAAGGAAGGAGGGAAGGAAGAAACGAAGGAAGGAAGGAAGGAAGGAAGTAAGGAACAGAAGGTCTTTCAGTGTCTGAACTCACCAAGCAAGCCATCCTCTACTATAACCAATGATAGCTCATCACATCAATGAGTCGCCAACCCCCCCCCGCCCCCCTCCCCCAGAATGGCTTGGGTTCAGTCTTTTACACAAACGACACTAACATGCTGACATGATTGGCTTTTGACTTCAAATCTGTCACTGTTAACAAAATTGGACGCCACATATACTTCAGAGCTACAGCCTCTAATGATCAATCAATGATCACTCACGATCAATCAGTTGAAGCTGAATATTGACAGTATGACATGCAGACACATGCAATAGAGGGATGTATACTTGATGAGGAGGGGCAAAGGAAGGAGGAAGGTCATGGATGGAGGGATTGCAAGAGAGGGTGGTGATGTAAAGATAGAGCTGGAGAATCTTTGAAGCAAGAGGAATGAAATGAAACAGGATGAGATGGCGGATGTGAGATTCATGTGCATGTGAGAGTCAAAGAGAGAGAGAGAGAGAGAGAGAGAGAGAGAGAGAGAGACGGAAAGAGAGTGAAGGAGAGCGAGAGAGAGGCGGGGGTGTGAGATGATGGATGTGAAGAGAGAGAGGGGAGGGTGCGTGGGGGTGATATGACAGATACCTTGTGAGTAACGGCAGGGCTGGGGCAAAATAACTCATTGCTGGAATTACACAAGGGGGGCCCTGGCTGTGATTGTGTGAGCGAGTAGTGGAAGAACATACAGTGTACATATGCGCCTGTAGATTCCCTGTATATATATATTGTATTTGTGAGGTTTCGTGTGCAGGATGTGTGTCAGTGCGTGACACCACGAGAGAAAAGGGGGGAAAAGGAAGGATGACAACCACACTCTTGGGAGAAAGAAAGAGACGTACAGAATAAAATAATAAGAAAGAAATTGCAGCCTGTGGAGAAGAAAAAAAAAAGACGAAAAAAGGAACAATAGGATGAAGAGGGCAAAGGGGAAGGGGCTAAAACAACTGCAAAGAGATAAAGAGGTGTCCCAAGGTGAAAGATTATAAAGAGAGAGGAAAAGATCCAACGAGAAGTGAGAGGCACACTCACACTCACTCACTCGCTCACACACTGCTAAGCTCGTGCTGACAGATAATGATGTATTGACACAACTGGCCTGTAGGTGAGATTCACTGCACCTTTGCTACAGCGACTAATCCTTCAACATACTCAGACACAGAGGGTCATCATGCTACATCACTGAGCTAAAGAGGGGAGGAAGGAAGGGTTAGGGGACAGAAGGAAAGGAGAGAAGAGACATGACAGTAGGTAGAAACATGTGTGCATAAAAAAAGGAAAAGTGGCTGAATGAAGGAAAACAGGGTCAAGAATTTAGTCTAGATTTATGAGAAGAAGAAGTCTGATATGGTTGAGTTGGACAATCTATATGTTGTATATCTATATAGCTAAACTCAACATCTACCTTTTCAATTTAAGTTGAATTGTGTTTATTTATTAATCTGTCTTTTATTATCTATTTTAACCTGTTTTACTACTTCTGTTAATTCTATTGTTTCCTTTTCTTCTTCATAACTCACCTTTCATGTCTGTTTTACTTCATTATTTTCACTCTTTTACTCCTAACATCTCCTTTATTCTATTGTGACTCTATTTTATTCTTTCCTTTTATATATTTTTTAATATTGTATTAATATTTTCTTTGCTTTATTTATTTATTTATTTTTACAGTTTTATCCTACCTCTGGTGTTTCCTCATTGCAGATTCTTGAGAGTTATGATAGATGACTTCCTGTTTTTAATGACTGAGTTCTTATTTTTAACATTTTGTTTGCTTTTTGTTTGTGTCATTTCACAAAGTATGAAAAGTGCTATACAAGTCAAGTTTGATTGATTGATTGATTGATGAGTGTCATTAGTCCAAGATTATTTTATAAGACATTTTAATTAATATATATTGCTTAATTTACCAAAAATAGATCTTTTATTACTATTTTATCAATAAAAACTATACTACAGTAAGGTTACATATAATGTGACAGTTGATTTTATCCATTATCCATATCCACTTTTTTCCCATATCCACTTATTTCCCAGTGCCCTGTGGAAATAAGTCAGACAACACTGGGCTTCATGTACAGTAACAATCACTTGTACAATTTGTTCTGAAGTGGCACACACCAGGGATTTTCTTTTTTTTTTAATCTTAGATACAGGAAATTCACAAGTGGCCCATTTTCCATTACTGTAGATCAAATGGCGAAACCGAAGTCAGTAGAGTGGTAAATGGTTCAGTGTCCAGGCTGCCAGACACCAAAGTTAGTGCTATAACTACACTAACTTGGTACAAAAATGACTCCGAGTTATGTCCGTACTGGCTCAAAGGATCACAAATCAGGATATTGTTAGAATTATATAAACAGAAAGCTGAATAACCAGGTTCCCACGAAGACGGAAAGTAGTGACTGACAAGAAGCAGAGAACGCAAAGGATGGACATGACGTGGGTGAATATACACAGAAGAAAAGGAAGCGAGGAAGAAAAGAGATGATGAGGTAATGTAAAAGAGGGAGGTAAGTTAGCCTGATAGGACAGGTAGGCCATTGTTAGGGAGCAAGTAAACTGGGAAGCGATATAGAAAGAAGGCCAAGGTGAGCACATAGGGAGGGGAGGAAGGAAAAGGAAAGAAACAAGAGGTAATAAAAGATAGGGAAGCAGGTGATTGGAAGGTCAATTAGTAAGGAGAAAGTCAGCCAGGCATGAAACCAGAGCATCATTACAGAAGAAAAGGTGGCAGACTGAACCACCACCATATATTCAACATCCCCTCTGCTCTCTCTCTCTCTCTTTCTCCCACACCTGAATGGACAGGATGGATGATTGTTGTGCTGCTGTTGCTCGCCCATGCAGTGGAAGATAGTGCATTAGTCAGCTCAGAGGGAATCTGTACGGCTCTAACAGTGTTTATTAAAAAGCAACCCGTTTGATATGAGGATTTGGATTCACGCTCTATACAGAGTTAAATAGGCTACACAGTGCTTAGACGTAAAGTAAAGAGAGCAGCACGGATAAATACACACTGAATACCAGCAGAGGATTTGTGTTTCACAGCATGGAGTGTATAGTAAAAAAAACAAAACAGACACAGACCTCCACACACACACACAAACCCACACACTCACATGCATTGCTATAATCGGCTGTATCCTATTATATTAGGTTCTGTCAAGACTTCTAGCCCCACAGCCCACATGTAGGCAACATGCATGAACACATACACTGATACACAGAGCATTCAAATTGTGTAACATGCTGGTTTTATGTAAGTGTGTCACACACCCACTCGCTGGGAGTTGACAGTTTGCAGAGCACCGTGAGGGAGGGAAATGATGACGTAATTAGAGGCGTACAGAAAAAAAAAGGAAAGAAGGAGAAATACAGTCTACTTAAATAAATTCACTTAGATTTTGAACCTGTTTTATCATTCACACACAGTATAAATGCTTGAATGCACCTCATTACAGTATAGGGTAGAAACTATTAGATTCATCATAAGCAATTAATCCTTTCAGTCACTTATAAGATAATATTGTTAAACATGGTGATTGTCATGCAAATTGATTGATTAGCTTCATTAGTTTGTTGCATATCATCAAATACCATACCATAAATGGATCAGTTGCCAGTTTTTACATTAATCAGCAACTATTTGGATAATCAATTAATCATTTTGAGTCATTTTTTTAAAGAAGAAAATTCACAAATTTGCTGATTCGAGCCTCTCAAATATCTACAATAATAAACAACATATCTTTGAGTTGCGGACTGTCAGCACAAACAAGGACATTTGAGGACATCACCTTGGGCTTTAAGATAAGATAAAATAAGAAGTACTGTATTAATCCCTTAAAGAGGAAATTGACCGTCACTTTCACACAAAGACAGTCAACATACAGCAAGGAAACATACAGACTCAGGCAGTACAAGATAAGTACAAAGCACCACATCAACATCAATCATACAATCCACAACATTCAGCAGTCAACAGCAATGTCCATTATGAAAACCTCACTGCACCAGATATAAAGGACCTTCTAAATCGTTCTGAAGAGCACCGTGGCATCAATAATCTGGCACTAACGGAGCTCTTGCATTCACTAAAAAATACTGTACAATGGGTGGTCCATATTGTGCTGGATGCTTTGAGAAGCAGTGATGGACATTTTTCACATTTTCCTCTGTTTGGTCATTGTTTTGTGGTCAACCGAAAGATCAGAACATAATATTGGTTGAATTGACAGCTCCATGGGAGGAGGGGTGTGAAGGGGGGCCATGCGAAAAAGAGCCTGGAAATAACAGCCATTAGTCCAGGAGTGCAAGGAGAAAGGATAGCATGGTTCGTCCCAGGTTGAGGCTTCCCAGTCAAATCACTAGAGTAATAGTTGTGAGCTCTGGGCCTCGATAAAAGAATCAATATAGAAGCAGGTCGTAGGATGGGGGAGGAGGCAGAACAAGCCTCTAGGTGGATTCGGAGCAAGCGAGAGAGGGGAAGGTGGAAGCCAGGAGCAGATGGGGAGTGATCTGGCCACCAGCACTTGTGGTCAAAGGGTCATAACACACAGTGAGAGATGACGAGCACCTGATGACATCTTCTCCTGGCTTTAGGCTACAGTTATCTCATAAGGTAACCAGAGAAAGCATCCCAACTGGTGTAGATCACAAGATTAATTGAGGAAAGAATGGTCCTAGAGTTGATTTCATTACTCAAAAGTGGGCATAATGGCCAAGTTCATATGCATACCATGTAGTAATGCAAAATCCCCGGTTTGATGGCTCTTGTGAAAACTAACAATCAAACTTCGGAGCAGCCCAAACATCCAGGTGGATCTAAATCATAGACTGTATAAAAGAAATGGACGTAACATCCGTGACGTCACAAATTGGTTTGTGGAATGCTGCTCAAAAGCCAATAGTTTCGATTCTGAGCAGCGCCATCTTGAAAATTGCAGGTGCATGCTGGGAAAAATAAAATCATGGATTCTACTTATATGGGCATGAGGCGGAGCCATGGGCGGAGCGGGGAGGTTGCGAGGGCTGGATCTCGAGGACATTGGTCAATCAACCTGTCAATCAGGACGTAGCCACGCCCTAATGCATACCCTGCTTTATCGTCACATATAAAATCAGGGAGGCCAAAATTTCCCAAATGAACATCATACTGCATTGAAGAAGGCCTTAAACTAGCGATTGAGACCATAAACACATTTTGAAAACGTTTACTGAGGTTAGAAATCAAGTGAGAAGTTGGTGAATTCTCCATTGACTTGTATAGAGATGGAAGTCCTTTTGACACCAAAACGGTCGCCCCCTGGTGGCCTTTTGATAGTATGCAGTTCTAAGTTACTTCCACGTTGGCCTCATTTCAGAGGACCAGAACTCCCCGCCTGATCTAAATCTGCTTTAAGTCAAACTCTGGTTGGCCATGATATCTTAGAAGGTGTTATTATTTTTCTATTTTTATTTTGTATCTCAACAATAGAAGGATAAAAATCATCCTTACTTGCAGCCCTATACTGTTCATATGTGCACATTATCGTCAGTCTATTCTTTCTATTTGTTCATACAGCTAGGTAATCCATATGGTGGCTGAATGTTATTGCCTCACAGCAGGAAGGTACCTTTTTGTGTGGAGTTTGCATGTTTTCAGGTTTCCTGGGTGGCGGATGTGTTGATTTCCATCCATTGTCTGGAGAATCTAAAACTGCCTTCAGGTGTTTATCTGCATACGTGCCTGCCCTGTTAAAAAATCTTCCATGCCTTCCAACCATCACAACACCAAAATGAATGAATGCACAAGGCTCTGAGTGATCTGTCTAACACCAACAGGCATATTCAAATGCTCTACTTCAGTTTGATGAAGCAGAAAATGCGTGGCGATTGCATCATCCATTTGCCACCAAGCAGGGTGTTGCATTTCCTTCCATCTGCTCCCAGTGAAATATGTGATGTTGCACCATCTATCACCACAGATTCTCATTTAACCAAGATGCTTCTTCTCAAGCTGTGAGACAATGTGGCCCGGAAAAGACGTCTAAGGTAACACAACATGTGTAAACAATTACAAGACATGCCCAGAGTCTGTGTCTATCTCTCTGACTGACTGAGGATTCAGATTCAGACACATATTGTACAAGATGGATCAGAGGGTGGAAGCAGTGAAGTGTAGGTGGATCAGGTAACAGTGTTCAGTGTTTTACTCAAAGAAACTTTAACACAGACAGAAAAATGTGTTTTTTGGGGGGAGATTAAAGCTTTGTCTGATCTTCAACTATCTATCCATCCTCAAAAACCTTCATAATTATTGTTTTTAATTGGAGGGTGTTGGTTTTGAATGATCTAAATGTTTCAGAAAACAGGTTGAGATGATTGTTTTCATTAGTGCATCTGTTTGTATGAACATTTCTTTCGACAATAGAGAGCAGTCACATCAGATGACTATCCAAAGACCGTTGTGAGGCATTGGTTTTGACAGTTTTCACAGAAGTTCACAGCATGACTCATATTTCCACGGTTGGTAGTCGCATTGTGATATCTCATCATGGTTCAGACTGGTTAGCCTTTGCATCTCAGCTGTAGTATGCCACATATGCACAGAATCGCTATCTGATTACAGTTTGTAAATCACATGTGAAGCTTTAATCACACTGGAAATGTATTTCTGGGAATCTATTGCAAAGTTTTCAGACTGCAGGCTAAATTGGTTTGAACAGGCTGTAAGTAGACAGAGGCAGTCTTAACAAACAGGTGAGAGATAATGATTTTGTGTCGTGGTCACACACGTGGTGTCAAGTACAATAAAATATGTTTCTGGGAGTCAGAAAACTAAAAGAAATTGACATAAAGAAGACACCAAGGGCCTGATTTACTAAGATCACAAATAAAAGGGGACTGAATTGCATGTGCAATGCAATAGAGCGCGTTTAGTTAGCATGCGCTTTGCTGGTGATCTACTAAGAATAACTGCGTAAATGTAAGGTAGAGTAGAGACAGCAGTATTTAAATGAGAGTTTTACGTGTCGTAATTGAGAGTTTGAACAAGCAGAAAGCCCGCAAGCCAGAAAAAACACTATATGGGAGAGTATTTGTGACAAAGTCAATGCTGTTAGTAAAACCACAAATACGGGCGGAAAAAACTGTTCTCTACATATACTGTCATTGTCATTCGAACCGGGGTTGGCTGTGTATACGGCATACGCTCTAACCACTCGACCACCTGCACACCTGCAAAATACATGTGCTAAATTAACATATTTGCATTTTCTCCTCCCTATATTTTGTACATATTGCATATTCATTAGGGCAAACATACTAAATGGACAGCGTGTATTATCATGCACATTTGAAAGACGTAAACCACAGTGCGCCATGTTAGTAGATCAGCTTGCACATTTTTTTTTTGGCAGGTGATGTCAAGTTTGCACACAAGTATTCAGGTAAAGAGGTAAAAGCTGCTCCATACTGACATTTACCAATAACACCAAGATCAGCACCATGTCAAGTAACTAATTCATGCAGGACGTGTTGCTTTTTGGTTTAAAAGGTCACAGCCACAAACATGCATGCGATGAGAATACACAATGAATGTCATCTAAATTTGTTGGAGTTTTCCTCAGAGGTCATCCAGATTTGCTGCTACGCTGCAGGACGCCGAGCCAGGACACATTTGCTACTGTCAGATTGATTTTCTAAAGCAGCATGTTTCTGTTGGCATGAATGCAAGAAAACGACATGCACAATACTAACAAAAGATGTAGCACAAGGGTGATGATGAAAGCAGATTGACAAAAGGAAACATGTGAAGGGTTACAAGAGAAGAGAGGAATGACATGAAAGAAATGAAAATAATCTGTGATATTGTACGTGTGTGTGTGTGTGTGTGTGTGTGTGTGTGTGTGTGTGTGTGTGTGTGTGTTTGCATGTGTTTCCGGTTAAATTAAAACGCTGCACCATCATTAAAGAGTGCGACACATTCACCTGCTCTCTTTCAAAGCGCTGTCTACCCCCCCACCCCCCACCCTCCCTTTTTACAAAAATTTCCCGCTTTCTCTCCATTTTCTCTGTTCCTGTTCACCTTCATTCACTCTCTGAAGCTGCAGTACAATGGGGCTCCTCGATCTGCTTTCAATGTCGTTTTCCTGCCTTTCATTTCAATCTCTGTCTTTCCTCTTTTTTCTTTTCTATTAATTGTAAAGTTTTTGGTGTGTTTGTCCTCCACTTGTCTTTGCTTCTTTTCATTTGCTTTCAGTGACTTTAACATTTTATAGTCTTTTGAGCACGGTTTTGTTTTTTTTGTTTTTTTTTAAATGGCATTCGTGGAAGTTACTGTCTATTTAAATTAAAACTTTTTTTTTGGTGTATTGGCCCATAAAACTTGTGCAAAGCCAATTTAAGAGTCTGCATTGTTTTCATTTTGTTTGCTTCCTCTTCTTCTTCTCCTGCCTTCTCTTCTCTTCTTTCCTGCCTTTATAGCAGGGGTGTCAAACATGCGGCCCGTGGGCCAGAATCGGCCCGCCAAGGGGTCCTCCCCGGCCCACTTCCTGTCTTCTTGTCCTTCCTTCTTTTCATTGTTTGTTACTTAATTCCTTCCTTCCTTCCATCTGTACTTTCTATCTTCGTTTCCTTCCTTCCTTCCTTCCTTCCTTCCTTCCATATTTCCTTCCTCCTTTTCTTCCTTCCTTCCTTCCTTCCTTCCATCTTTCCTTTCTGTCTTCTTTTCCTTCCTTCCTCCTTTTCTTTCTTTGATCCTTCCTTCCTTCCATCTTTCCTTTCTGTCTTCTTTTCCTTCCTTCCACCTGTCCTGTTTTCCTTCCATCTTTTCTTCCTTTCTTCTCTTCTCCTCCTTCCTTCCTTCCTTCCTTCCTTCCTCACTCCTTGACTCCTTCCACCCTCCCTTCCTTCCCTTCATCTTTTTAATGATTTGGCCCACATGAGATCAAATTGGGCTCTATGTGGCCCTTGAATGAAAATGAGTTTGACACCTCTGCTTCATAGGAACATTACTACTCTTTCCAGCTGTTACTACCACCAACAGTCCATCGGTAAAAGAGTGTGAAACCAGCCACAGGTGTCACCCATGTGGCATTTCTGTGTACGTGCATGATAAAAACAAAAAAATAGGGACCAACTCTTAAACAGAAATTGCCTCATAGCTCTACTAGTGGTCAAAAACTCTCGAGGGTACTTTTTAAATGCTCTACACAATTACACAAATGCACACTCCTTGAGCTACACAAGACAAATTTCACTCATAGTTGCTTTCTTAACACTAGAATTGTGGTGATATTTCAATTGCACGTTACTGTGGTTTAATATAATATTCACATCCCTCTGGTCTTTGACTTTTCCTAAAATAACGTTGTTTAGCACATAGCAAAATAGTTAAGATGAATCCAAATTAAAAAGACAGGCATTTGTATCTATAACTGCCACTGGGTAATATTTACCCATATATGAAATGCATTTATTTCCATGCGGTTAATGTTTAAACCAACAAGTTGCTAGGCAACAGCAGTCATTGCAGTGTGGGATTTGAAAACTAGTCTACGTCAAGTTATAATTAAATTATAAAAAGAGCAGAGGAGAATGGCCTGTAAAAAAATACTTTAAGTGTATGAAGTGCAGAGAAGCTGTCTGTGGAAAATCAAGGTGCTGAATGTCAAAGTGTTTTCACAGGTTCAAATGCAAATGATTTAAAGGAACATTCATTGTGAGTAAAATGTATTTTTAGTAAATTGATAATTCATTATTTTTTCTTTTGCTCTTTTACAGTTTATGATGTTATAAATTGGTGATGTTGTCTTCCTCGTCTTCTGATTAGATGAGATTGTGGGCTTGTTGATTTTGTTGAGACATTAAAATCATTCATAAGTGCCACATTTGTTAATTATTATTATTCTTATTATGGCTCATTATTGTCCATTTGGCATATTTGATCATTTAAATGAGGTGTGTCATCTCATTATGTGACGAATGTCCTTTTATTATCCACTAGTGTCATTTTAGACTAAATTATACTGACGGTCATGCAAAGTGATTAGTGTTATTAAAGATACTCAGATTTAGAACAAGAGGAAATTAACACAGCTGATGATTAAACAAACTCATTTTATGCCTTTAGACGTTCCTCTGTGAAGACAATGCCTACAGAGAAAAACAGAGTACTTTTTTGTTTTGTTTTAAAAATGCAGTGTCAAATTAACTACTGCTACTGCTTTTGGTTTCGGTTATATACTGACCCACCCAGGCGATTGCAGCAGGTTCCCTGAAACGACCAAATAAATTTGACTTGTTTGATTTGGGTCCATTTCTGCTTAAAACAATCCAACAGTTAGAAGCTCTTCCTCTGTGAGTGATTTGCACATCACATCCTCTGTGTTTCCTTTTATTTCTTCTGTGAAATCAGAAGAACACAGAAATCTTGAAACACAGTTTGTGAAGCCTAGCTCCACAATTCAAATCTAAATGGTTGAAATGCTTTTTACACCTTTTTTAGAAATACATTTATGACCTATTTAATGTGTTTAGAAGAACATGTCTCAATTCACTTTACACGGTCTTTAAGGTTCTAACATGTACTAATGAGGTGTGTGTGTGTGTGTGTGTGTGTGTGTGTGTGTGTGTGTGTGTGTGTGTGTGTGTGTGTGTGTGTATGTGTGTGTTCACATATTGCGAAACCATTTTTGTTTAATCTTTAGCTGATTATGTAACACAACTCTAACAGGCTTTTCTCATGTTATCACAGCGAGTCGTTTGCTTTCAGTACAATTTGTCTTTGGAGTCGGTCGAGGCATATACGAGCACATCGCCATACACATCTACTGCTCCATCATCGCTTTTTATCTCAAGGGTAACTTGATTTTCTCTGGCACTTCAGAGGCCCTTCTTTCTTAAAAGCTGTCCACTTGAAGAGTAATAGCTCCAATATCTCTCTCCCTCTGTTTCCTTGCCTGCACTAGCACATACAGTATGTTCCTGTTTCCTTAAGTATGCTTTTCTGTCTTTCCTCACTTCAATAAAAAAGCTTAAACGATTTAGATTTACAGCAGCTTTGCGCTACTTGAGCTCCAGATGATGATTCCTATTGAATTTGGTGATCCCTTCACCTTTTTGTCTGGTGTCAATTTCAGGCCACAGTCCAATGTAGCTGCATAGTTTTGTTGTAGCTGTTTCCTGAATGCCTAATATTACCTCTCTGCAGTCAAGATATCTGATCATGTAAAGCTTTAATCTCATAATATAAATAGCAGATTGTCAAGGAAACTGCTGTGCACATTCCTGCTCCCACTGTTAGAAACACTTCACAAGGTTTGATCCCGATAACAAAGAGACACCTTACAGAATTCACTCCACGAATAAAAAGAAAACTGCCAGATCAGATGTGCTGTTGATAATATTTAACATAAAATCAAATAATAGGGAGGATTTATGTTTA